>NC_091340.1:1212128-1237128 GCF_038502225.1 Cherax quadricarinatus | reverse complement strand
ATGTCGTTATCATGTCTCCCCTGACCCTTCTGTCCTCCAGTGTCGTCAGTCCGATTTCACCTGTGTGTGTGTGGGTGTGTGTGTGTGTGTGTGTGTGTGTGTGTGTGTGTGTGTGTGTGTGTGTGTGTGTGTGTGTGTGTGTGTGTGTTAGTTACCATTTTGTCCTAGACACATGTCGATTAGACACTAGGCCTGTTGTATATGTGTGTGTGTGTGTGTGTGTGTGTGTGTGTGTGTGTGTGTTTGTGTTTTGCACCGAACTGTCGTTAGACATGATAGAAATAATTCAGACTGCTTTTTAAAAGAAATTGTGAGAAAGCCAGGGCAAAAAAAAAACTTTATTGAGGAAGCGTTTCGCCACACAGTGGCTTCATCAGTCCAATACAAATCAGAAGAGTGTGGCGAAACGTTTCCTCAATAAAGATTCCCATATGTTGCATAAGTGTCTCAATCTTTAAACCTGTTTGCCATGATAGTGGTACTTCCCATTTCCTAGGCACTGTACGACTCCTATGGGTTTAGAACTCCCCCACGCATGTAATGAAAGTCACGTGTCATAACCACGGCCACGCTGGCGGGAGATTCATCTGTAAAAACTTGCTTTTCTGGTCACAGTGGTGGCCCATGCTAACCTCCCTCTGGTGCACAAATATACCTAGTTAGATGAATCTTACGGTAGCCAACTGGCCCGGTGACTTGTCGTGGGTTCTAACCCCACCCGTTGCATGCTTTGCAATCGTGTTATGATTTCGTGAGTCATGTGTCATAACATATTCTCTCCACTGTTATGTTGATGTTCTTTAGTTTCTCTTCTGCCTTTTGGTACCATAACACATTCATCAACGATCACCTTGATTTTGATATTTAACTGTTCACATTTTTTTCTGTTTCCGAACATTTTTTTAACTTCTTAAAAAATGTTCGGGTTATGGCATTATATTGAGACTTTAATAATTCTACTGGTGTGCGAAACGTCTTCTCGATGAAACGCCATAAACTGAGTATTATGTCTTAATAAAAATATTTCTATTTTTAATCGTGATATTTAGTACTTTAGAAATGTTTTCCACAAGTTGCGGCAGGGAGATCACAGGTTCAACAATCCCTGGAAGGAGAATCGAGCCTACATCGCTTCGAATAATTACACAATTGTACACATTACTTGCTTCTTATCGTTGTTGCGTTGTTCTCTAATTACCGCTGTTCTCTTCCTACCCTCGCATATTCGCACCTTCCTCTTCTGATTTCTTCTGTTGCCATTCGTGATCTTTCTGTAGTGGTTTAATATAAAAAGTGAATATGATAATAGCAGACAGCAGCGACAGGTTACTACGCTGTTGCTTCTTCACATTGTTCTAGACTGGAGCAACACTTTTCTTCAGGCTGAGGGACTGACTGCCTCAGAACTACGTCTTCAAGGGTGATGGACTGATTACATCATCTTTACATCTCTGCTGCTTCTGTTGCCTCTTCTTTGTTCGACTGAAAAAGCCTGCTGTTTAAGCGAAACGTCTCGGAATAAAGGTGCCTAACTGTTGCACAAGTGTCTTGCATTATTAAAGGTATATAATACCGCCAGTGAGTAAGATATGTCATATTTATCTGTCTTTATTGTAGAAAGCTTTCGCTTGCTCAGCAGGCTTCTCCAGTTGAATATAGGTAAAAACGGAGACAGAAGAAAGGAAGAGGTAGTTTTGAGATGATCAGTCTTGGGACTGATCGTCTAATATCAAGACTGAGTGACTGATCACTTGGTGGTTGGCTGGCAAAGGGTGCCAGCGAGTACGGTATACAGAGAGCGAGACTTGAGTACTTGAGAGTAAATGTGACACAGCAGAAGACTTCGAGGTCCACACTCTGGCTGTCTACTGAGAGGAACTATCTGCTTCTAGCTAGGTTAAAGACTATTATGCTTTCCTTAAGACGTTTCGCTCAATGTTGAGCTTTATCAGTTGTTGACAAAGCTCGACATTGAGCGAAGCGTCAGAATAAATTGTTCTGTAAATTCTACACGACGTTTCGGTTCGACCGAAACGTCTTCATAAGCTTCTCTCTCTCCCATTACGCGGGTTATTTGTATATTGTTCCAGTCACGGTGTTATTCCTTCTTGTTCATTATGTAAATTCTTTCTTTATCATCCATACATTTCTTTTAGTTCTCTGCAACCAGCCTAATGATTACCATTTAGCATCAAGGAGGGGTGGGGTTCCTTGATGCTAGGGCTCTTGATCAATGTGTGTGTGTGTGTGTGTGTGTGTGTGTGTGTGTGTGTGTGTGTGTGTGTGTGTGTGTGTGTGTGTGTGTGTGTGTGTGTGTGTGTGTGTGCGTGCGCGCGCACACTAGTACAAAACACTACTAAACGAGTATTCTCTGATGCAATATGGAGAGGGAGAGAGGGAGAGAGAGAGAGAGAGAGAGAGAGAGAGAGAGAGAGAGAGCGAGAGAGAGAGAGCGGGAGAGAGAGAGAGAGAGAGAGAGAGAGAGAGAGAGAGAGAAGAAAGAGAGAGAGAGAGAGAGAGAGAGAGAAGAAAGAGAGAGAGAGAAGAAAGAGAGAGAGAGAAGAAAGAGAGAGAGAGAAGAAAGAGAGAGAGAGAGAGAGAGAGAGAGAGAGAGAGAGAGAGAGAGAGAGAGAGAAAGTTGCTTCCTTAAGATGAACTGTTGGACACTTAATCCACTGCCTGGTAATTTGTCTCTTACTCACCAGCTGTTGTGTGTAAGTCCACATTAACGACTCGCTTCATTATCGGGAATAGCACAGGCATTAGAAGTGTCCTGAGGAAGTGTATCTCCGTGCTCTTAATAACGGGAGAGTGTGTCAATTGGGACTTCATGGGGAAGATAGACTTGTGAGTCTATACTGAGGCTCTCTTTTAAGAGATATCGACTTCTTTCTAGATTATGAACTAGCATGAATTATCGAGATGTTTGAGGCAAGAAGTGTGTGTGTGTGTGTGTGTGTGTGTGTGTGTGTGTGTGTGTGTGTGTGTGTGTGTGTGTGTGTGTGTGTGTGTGTGTGTGTGTGTGTGTGTGTGAAATAGAGAGCAGTAAAGGATGGGGAACGGGTGAGAAACAACTGATAGGGAGTGGGGTGATTAGGGTGAGATTGAGGAAGAAAATGGGGAAGCGAGAGATCCAGGAACAGCGAAGTTTGAGAAAGAAATGGGGACGCTGGTAGGGAAATGGGTAGAAGACTAGGGAAGTGTCTGAAAGGAATAGGGTAGTATGCACCTAATTACTTAATTGTAGTTGCAGAAGCCGAGTTCCAGCTCCTGGCCTGGAAAGGAATGTGGAAGCGTAGCGAGGAATAGAGAAGTGGGGAAAATAACGTGGAAGGGTGACCACGGGGAGACCAGGAGGTGGAAGGTAGCAGTGGACAATAAAAATAATTTAGTATTTCTAAGATGCATTTTGGAAAGGCTGAATCCTTTGGATCAAGAGCCCCCCTGTAGCATCATAGCTCCCTCCTTGATGGAAAATTACTCCATTAGAATACCAATCTTCTAATTAGGATACACCAGTGTTGAAAATCTGAAGCCTATCAGAAGAGGCTTTCTAAAGTTATCTAATGTAATCCAATTTCAGGAATGGTCTATACAATTCTGAACCGATCGCACCTGCATTTATATACTACAGGGACCTTCACCTAGGTCTGAAAGTCTAAAGCCGATTGGAAGAGGCGTTCTGTAGTTAATGAAAGATGAGAACACAGTAACTTACAATGCGGCGGCTATGATATATTTAAGGTTATTTATTAAGAATATTTAAGGACATCTGAGGGTATTTAAAGGTTCAATTATCCCGTGAAAATTACAAACATCATGGAAAAGCGAGATTTCACAATTCCTCAGTTTTCTATTCAGTTCAAAATTCTCTACAATTTTCTTACGAAAAAAATCTTAATTTCGTCATTTGGTAAAATAATAAGTCCAATTTGATAAAAGAATATTTAAAATTGGCAAATTGGTACGTAAAACCCCAATTTCAATAAAAAAAATATACTGAGTTTGAAGCCGACCAGAGGAGTTATTCTCTATTCGTTACACGGAAACAAATTTAACATTACTTGCAATTTATCATTTAGACAGTGAAAAGTAAAAGTCAAGCTTTCTTTTAATTATGTCCATCAACATAAAGTTTGAAGCCTATCAGGAAAAGTATCCTGCAGGAATTGCTCAGAATCCAAAGATTTAAACTATTTTCTTTTTTTTTTAAGAATATCATTAATATTTCAAAATTGCTCCTACACGAATGAATCAACGTTAATATTCTCTTCCCGATTAGATAAGGTATTTCTTTAGTTACCCAAGAAAAATCTATATCAATAATAAAATTGGCAAGTTGGGATTTTTGCAGCCTACCAACATCGCAAAAATGGGTTTCTGGGATAAAAAAAAAAAAAAACACGACAGGTGAAAATTTGAAGCCGATCGGAAAAGGCATTATCCAGTTACTGCGCAGGTTCCAACGATTCTGATTTCATTAATCTGGTATGCTGACAAAAAATTTTCTGCAAACTAAACTCAATGGATATTATCCAGGTCCTAAGAAGCTAAAAAATTAAATAATGAAGCCATTAAAAAGAGGAAGACTCGTATATATTTAATGTAATGCAACGGCAATAAAAAAAATTCATTATTTTACACACAAATTTTACTCTTTACCATTATCGAATTAGGACCAACTTATTTTTTAACATCTGAAGCCAAGCAGCAGAGGGTTTTGGAAGTTATCAGAGTCATTCCAATCTCGGAATGGGATCGACAGCGTGGTTCGTGGGACACCTTCACATGCCACCAAATGTTCGAAGAATATACCCCAGGTTACCGTACATTAGCGCATTGAAAATCCGAAGACGATCGAAGGAAATCTTGTGTTATGAGCTAAATATAAACAACACTTCGTAAGATCAAAAAACATAATCCGGCAACAACCTAAAGATTCTTATTTTATGGGATTCCTGATGATGATGGTAAAATAATGAAAACAGTAATAATAAATTTCTGGTCTAAAATGAATACCTGCTCCCAAAATTGATCAAAAACTTATATTTAAGAGTATCAAAGGTATATACACACGCCCAATAGCTCATCAACTCACACACCGCCTTAGGCTGTTTCCAAGCGACCCACTTAATCGTCTGGAAATTAATGCCATCCCAAATCCTTTTGATGTTCCCTATCTTGCTAATCCTGTTGCCTACCTTGATAGTCCCACTGCCTATCTTGCTAATCCTGTTGCCTACCTTGATAGTCCCACTGCCTATCTTGCTAATACTGTTGCCTACCTTGATAGTCCCACTGCCTATCTTGCTAATCCTGTTGCCTACCTTGATAGTCCCACTGCCTATCTTGCTAATCCTGTTGCCTACCTTGATAGTCCCACTGCCTATCTTGCTAATCCTGTTGCCTACCTTGATAGTCCCACTGCATATCTTGCTAATCCTGTTGCCTACCTTGATAGTCCCACTGCCTATCTTGCTAATCCTGTTGCCTACCTTGATAGTCCCACTGCCTATCTTGCTAATCCTGTTGCCTACCTTGATAGTCCCACTGCCTATCTTTCTAAACCTGTTGCCTACCTTGATAGTCCCACTGCCTATCTTGCTAAACCTGTTGCCTACCTTGATAGTCCCACTGCATATCTTGCTAAACCTGTTGCCTACCTTGATAGTCCCACTGCCTATCTTGCTAATCCTGTTGCCTACCTTGATAGTCCCACTGCCTATCTTGCTAATCCTGTTGCCTACCTTGATAGTCCCACTGCCTATCTTGCTAATCCTGTTGCCTACCTTGATAGTCCCACTGCCTATCTTGCTAATCCTGTTGCCTACCTTGATAGTCCCACTGCCTATCTTTCTAATCTTGTTGCCTACCCTGATAGTCCCACTGCCTATCTTGCTAATCCTGTTGCCTACCTTGATAGTCCCACTGCCTATCTTGCTAAACCTGTTGCCTACCTTGATAGTCCCACTGCCTATCTTGCTAAACCTGTTGCCTACCTTGATAGTCCCACTGCCTATCTTGCTAAACCTGTTGCCTACCTTGATAGTCCCACTGCCTATCTTGCTAAACCTGTTGCCTACCTTGATAGTCCCACTGCCTATCTTGCTAATCCTGTTGCCTACCTTGATAGTCCCACTGCCTATCTTGCTAAACCTGTTGCCTACCTTGATAGTCCCACTGCCTATTTTGCTAATCCTGTTGCCTACCTTGATAGTCCCACTGCCTATCTTGCTAATCCTGTTGCCTACCTTGATAGTCCCACTGCCTATCTTGCTAAACCTGTTGCCTACCTTGATAGTCCCACTGCCTATTTTGCTAATCCTGTTGCCTACCTTGATAGTCCCACTGCCTATCTTGCTAAACCTGTTGCCTACCTTGATAGTCCCACTGCCTATCTTGCTAATCCTGTTGCCTACCTTGATAGTCCCACTGCCTATCTTGCTAAACCTGTTGCCTACCTTGATAGTCCCACTGCCTATTTTGCTAATCCTGTTGCCTACCTTGATAGTCCCACTGCCTATCTTGCTAATCCTGTTGCCTACCTTGATAGTCCCACTGCCTATCTTGCTAAACCTGTTGCCTACCTTGATAGTCCCACTGCCTATCTTGCTAAACCTGTTGCCTACCTTGACAGCCTCGTTGCCTATCTTTATAATCCTCTTGCTTGTCTTGATAGTCCTGTTACATATCATGCTAATCCTGTTACCTATCATGCTAGCCCTGTTACCTATCAGGCTAGAGCTATCTATCATGTAAGTCCTCCTACCAATTATGCTAGACATATTACCCACCATGCTAGTCCTGTTACCTAACATGCTAGTGGTGTTATCTATCATGCGAGTACTGTTACCTAAATAGCCTCATTTGGAAACAAAAAAACATACTGTCACTAGACAAATTTTTAAATATGTACATGTTTATGCAGCCTAAATATATTTTTTGCTCTTACACTCTTAATGAATTAACCTAAATTAAATTAACATCCTGAAATTCCATATGGGTGAAAAAATGTTTTATAATGTACTGTTTACACAATATATTTTTTTTAGACTTGGAATTGACCCAAAACAAGTCGACACTAATGTCAGATTTACGTATTCAAAAATAGTGGATCAGTTCACGTGGTCCAATTGTAGTATTAGATATACGTATATATATAATGTCGTGCCGAATAGATAAAACTGGTCAATTAGCAAGAACTCACTTAAAAGTAAGTCCTTTGTAAATGATTTTGTACCAAAAGAACCTTAGGAAACTTACCTAACCTTATTACAACAAGCGCAATTTAATTTAACCTAATCCAACTAAATTTATTTTATACAAGTTTACAATAATTTAATGACAAACACAATGAAATACATATTTTTTCGATAGGTTCAGAATGACTTTTGCGAAATTATTCCATACACAAATCTTCATTTGACCTATTCGGCAAGAAGTGCGTTGCTATTTAAGCCAAAATCGCAAGTTTTACTTATTCGAGGAGAACCTTGAGTTTTCCCTGAGGTACGTTTATTGTCTTCTCTGAGGATGAGGGTCCCCAGTAAAGTTCTATAGGTGGTACCGCCATTATATATATATATATATATATATATATATATATATATATATATATATATATATATATATATATATATATATATATATATATATATATATATATGCATGCAAAACAACCACTGTGAAAGAGTAGTGAAATTCCAAGCGCTTTCGTGACTACTCACATTGTCAAGGAACTATCACAGTGGTTGTTTTGCATATTTTAAAATCACCTGTTTACTATGATCTTATTGCATATATATATATATATATATATATATATATATATATATATATATATATATATATATATAATTGTGTGTGTGTGTGTATGAAAAATTGTGTATAAAAAGGGATACTGCTCTCCGAGCAGTTTCTAGACACTTCCCTTCCCTCCATCCCTTCATACAATCGTGATAAAGTGTGACGTCTAAACTACTGTTTGGGGACAATGAAATTGACTCGTGTGATGTTGTGCAACAGGGACACCCTCTTGCCAGCTTTCTATTCTGTCTGGTCATCAAGGAGGTCACGGAAACGCTCTCCAGTGAGTTCAATATCTGGCTCTTGGATGAAGGTACTCTAGCTGGCACTGAATAATATGGGAAAGAGCCTGGACCTATCTTTAAATCCCACCAAATGCGGACTGTTTCCACCAACCGACAAATCATTCAGAATATAAGTGCTGTTTTACCAGGAACAAAGGCCATTGATCCAGCCAACAGCACTGGATTTTATCCTAGGAAAGAAAATCTCAGACCTCAGGACGATGGAAGGCAGGATGAAAGACACTGATACACATGATGCCTTCTATCTACTCACCAGGTGCCTGTCCATTCCAAAACTTACCTACTTCCTAAGATGCTCCCCAGCTTTCAGCAGTCCGAAACTCAAGCAATATGACTCCTTTCTAAAGACCATGCTACAGAGTGCACTGAATCTTTCCCTGGACAGTGATTGCAAGCCTCACTTCCAGTCAGGCTTGGGAGGCTGGGAGTACCCAAATTCTCCCAGATTGCCCTATCAGCTTTCGTATCCTCTTCCATACCATCAAACAAGTTAATAAAACAAATTCTTCCAGACACCTTCAGTGACTCAACAGGAATACAGGACCCTAGCTACGCCAGTGCCATCACCGAATGGGAGACTCTTGCCGCTCCAGGACCAAAACATGACTGGCCTACAGTCATGTTGTGATGGCTCCATCGCTGAAAAGGTGCTTGCCAACATGCTTTGGGCTGTAACATCAGACAGGGAGACTGCCCCTCGCACGCTGTGAGTGCACATCACACTGGGAACTTCCTCCAGTTCCCATTTTGGCAATGGGAACACATCTCGACCCTAAGACCCTTCGTATTGCAGTGGCTCTCCACCCTGCTGCCTCAATTCACACGAAATGTAAGTGTAACCAAGGGCTGGCACGCAAGACACAATGAAGTCAACGACATCATAAAGAAAAGCCTTGCTACAGCTGGATGCCCAGCTGTAGCAAGGCTCACAACCCAGCCAATTGCCCCGACGGGATCACCATCTATCCTTGGAATGGGAAGCTCTTAGCATAGGATTATACCTGCGTGTCGACGCTGGCTGAGACCTACATCCATTACAGTGTCGGGCGACAGGGAGGCGCTGCTGATCACAGGGAGTAGTACAAGGTCGGCAATAGTATCAACAGTATCAATTTGTCCCAGTGGGATCACAGACCTTGGTATCTTGGGGAAAACCGCCACACGTTACCTTAAAGAATTGGGTTCCAGATTTATCGATACCACCAGGGACCCGAGGGCAACCATTTTCATGTTCCAGCACCTCAACATGGCTATCCAGAGGGGAAATGCTCGCTGCATACTTGGCTCGCATCCTGCTTCAGAGGAGCTGGAGGAGATTTATAATCCTTGATATATTGCACCAATGTATTCATGCTTGTGTTTTTTTGTCAATGTATTCTGTCTATAAATAAAGTTCACACAGAATATAGGGGGTGGTAGAAGAAAATATTCAAACAGCTCCAGGGAGAACCTTGACTTTTCCCTGAAGTACGTGTGTTCTCTTCTATGAGGATGAGAGCCCCCAGTCCAGTTCTAGAGGTGCTACCTCCTTATATTAATAAATATTTATGCACAAGAATCACAAACAAGTTACGTAAGATTATGAGATGCAAAGCCTTTCGTGTTGCAGGAGCTTGCAATGTTGCAGAAATGGGTAAGAAATCTCAGTAGATTCGTTCAGAGGGACGCTCTTGCTAAGAATGAGGAGGGGAGGCAGGATACGTTCAGTGCCCTAGGCACAAGAGTGCCTAGTGCCAGAAAGGTTGAGTATTATAGGAATAGAAAATAGTCAGCCCACAAGCAAATGTAATGGCCTGGTTACCTAGCAAAATTAACATTGGTAACATGACAATTATCAAAATTATCAATCAGACTTCAGGAAAATATAAAGAACTTTACATTCTGAATATAGATGTTACTGGCATTTGTTTTAGGAACTTTCCACACAAGAAAAAATGAAAACGTGTCTACAGCAGACTCACTGAAACCTAAAGGGGACATCCATGGGCAAACAGCTATAGTTTATCCCACCACACTCTTGGGCAGACATTGGTCGAACCCAAAACAGCAGGAAAAAACAGGCCCTAATTCCTCGGAGTGGAGCCCTGGCACTTAAGACAATCCAGAGCATTCGTATATGAATCCGGTATTAGATTAGTTTATAAATGGGGCTATTGTGCATAATCAAACTTGAATAACCTGCAACTACCATTATATAATGAATGTTCATCATTTGGGAATAACTGCAGATTCTAGAATATTTGTTTCTAGACATGAATTACATTGAACTAGGACTTTGGTTTCTAACCACTTAGCCGAATTGTTGCAAGCTCGTGTGTGGTTCAATATTGCATTTGATTCTCGAGCCGACCTTACTGAATACTAATGTGTTATTCTAACATCTAGAGGTCTGCCAGTCTGTCCCACGTAAAACAAGTTGCAGCTTTAGAACTCAATCCTGTACACAACACCTACACAGTGTTGTAGGGAATTATTGATGTACATACTTCTAACAGTCCATTAATTCTTGAAAGCAACTTTTATATTTAATCTCTTTATGGCATTCGGCAGGACTGATAAATTCTCATTGTATGGCAGGACAAGCACATTCTTGGTATGAGGGGTTATTCTAGGTTCAGTCCTATGATAAATATTTCTAGTTGCCAACAAATCAGTTTCTACAAACTCCTTAGGGTAACATACTTTTGTAGCAATATCAAAGATTTTACCAATTTACTCATCAAGAAACTCAATGCTACACACTGTAGGCTCTCAAAAACAGAAAGACACGTGAATATGAGAAGCTCCTAGTGCTGTGAACCACAGCAGGGGTGGATAAGAGAGGTTCCCAGTACTGTGAACCACAGCAGGGGTGGATAAGAGACTCCCAGTGCAGTGAACCACAGTAGCTGAGGATAAGTGAGGCTCCTAGTGCTATGAACCATAGCAGTTGAGAATAAGTGAGGCTCCCAGTGCTATGAACCACAGAAGTTGAAGATGAGAAGGCCTCTCAGTGCTGTGAACCACAGCATTGGCCGATAAGAGAAGCTCCTAGTGTAGTTAACCAAATTAGTGGTGAATAAGTCGTAGATAAGAGAGGCTCCCAGTGCTGTGACCCACAGCCGTCGTGGATAAGAGGCTCCCAGTGCTGTGACCCACAGCAGCCGTGGATAAGAGGCTCCCAGTGCTGTGACCCACAGCAGTCGTGGATAAGAGAGGCTCCCAGTGCTGTGAATCACAGCAGTCGTGAATGAGAGAGGCTCCCAGTGCTGTGAACCACAGCAGTCGTGGATGAGAGAGGCTCCCAGTGCTGTGAACCACAGCAGTCGTGGATGAGAGAGGCTCCCAGTGCTGTGAACTACAGAAGTCGTGGATGAGACTTCCAGTGCTGTGAACTACAGCAGTCGTGGATGAGAGAGGCTCCCAGTGCTGTTAAGCTATTCCTCGTTCCGCTGATTTATCTCCCTCGTATCGATTTATTTAAAAATATTTAATCTAATGGTTATTCATTTAAATTCCACACTTCATTTCCTTTCCCTTTTCATCCTCCCGTCTTCCTCCTCCCTCCTTCCCTCTCCTCCCTACTCCCTCAATGAGAAATGCACGCATGAAGAAAATACAACTATTTTAGTGAAGGCGTAAGGAAGCTGGAGGGAAAGAAATGAGCTCAGTTCTTGAGCTTCCTTCGTGCCAGCTCATTTCATTTATATTAAACGCTTATGCCCGTGTGTGGGGTCGTTTAGCTCATGGAGTGAAGACTCTATCCTCCGTTCGCGAAGCGTAAGACAAGCGTAATACTCTTGCGGCCAGGCTGTCGCCATTCCAGGCCTGGATCATCTGGGACTGAAAGAACTTCAAGACGTCGTGCGTCAGCGAGACTGCATTTGCGAATAAAATGTATGTATAGATGCAATGAATGTAACCACAGGAATAATGCATACACAGTACAGCACAAGTAACGAATAAAAGCATGGAGGCAATTAATGCATTTACAGAAGTAATAAACAGAGTAATGAACAGAATGATATTAAACACATTTACATGAATACAAACCAAGCGTGGGCCAAAAAAAAAAAAAAAAACTATAAATGAGAAGAAAAAAGGGGAATAAAAGAAATGGTGATAATTAAAAAGCAAAAGAGCAATCTAAAATCATGCGAGACATAAATAACAAAAGTAAAAAAAAAAAAAAGAGGGGAAATACAGAAAACAAATGCAAATCAGACTTGAAGGACACAGTCGAAGACGGAGGCAACTGCATGAGAAGAGATGGAGATTGTCTCAAATCTTGGAGAAAAGTGCATGAGGGTATGCGTCTCCAGGGCGCACTGAGGAGTAATTCAGGTGCGAGAGAGAGCTGGCTAGGAAAGTTTCAGGGGCTGTAAGAGATAAGTTGGACAGTTCCTAGCATAAAACGCCAGACAGACCCGGAGTACAGTTGAAACGAAGAGGGGAAAAAGTAATAATTTGATAGCATGCCACAGATTAAGGATGTCACAATTCCGCAGATGCAGCTTTACCAACGCACAATATGAAGAAGAAACATCGGACGATGTTTCAACACGTTTTGGACGGATTAAACAATGATCCAGGACGACAAAATTGTTACATTCATGAAGGAGCACTAAATACTTTGAGGGTCGTACAGCGAATGTGAGCCGAAGGTAATAAGATCCAATCCAAGAAGGGGATGTCGATATCGCCGGGGTGAGAGAGAGAGAACCTTCACCAGCGTTAAGTCTCCTCCCTTCAATGATAGGAGGACAATGAAGGGAGGGCAATGATGGGAGGACAACGAAGGGAGGACTATGATGGGAGGACAACGAAGGGAGGACAACGAAGGGAGGACAACGAAGGGAGGACTATGATGGGAAGACAACGAAGGGAGGACTATGATGGGAGGACAATGATAGGAGGACAAGGAAGGGAGGACAACGAAGGGAGGACTATGATGGGAAGACAACGAAGGGAGGACTATGATGGGAGGACAATGATAGGAGGACAACGACGGGAGGACAACGAAGGGAGAACTATGATGGGAGGACAACGAAGGGAGGGCTATGATGGGAGAACAACGAAGGGAGGACTATGATGGGAGGACAACGAAGGGAGGACAACGAAGGGAGGACTATGATGGGAGGACAACGAAGAGAGGACTATGATGGGAGGACAACGAAGGGAGGACTATGATGAGAGGACAACGAAGGGAGGACAACGAAGGGAGGACTATGATGGGAGGACAATGATGGGAGGACAATGATGGGAGGACAATGATGGGAAGACAATGATAGGAGGACAATGATAGGACAACGAAGGGAGGACAACGAAGGGAGGGCAACGAAGGGAGGGCTATGATGGGAGGACAATGATGGGAGGACAATGATGGGAGGACAGTGATGGGAGGACAATGATGGGAGGACAATGATGAGAGGGCAATGATGAGAGGGCAATGATGGGAGGACAATGATGGGAGGACAATGATGGGAGGACAATGATGGGAGGACAATGATGGAAGGACGATTATGGGAGGACAATGATGGGAGGACAATGATGGAAGGACAATGATGGGAGGACAATGATGGGAGGACAATGATGGGAGGACAATGATGGAAGGACAATGATGGGAGGACAATGATGGGAGGACAATGATGGGAGGACAATGATGGGAGGACAATGATGGGAGGACAATGATGGGAGGACAATGATGGGAGGACAATGATGGGAGGACAATGATGGGAGGACAATGATGGAAGGACAATGATGGAAGGACAATGATGGGAGGACAATGATGGGAGGACAATGATGGGAGGACAATGATGGGAGGACAATGATGGGAGGACAATGATGGGAGGACAATGATGGAAGGACAATAATGGGAGGACAATGATGGGAGGACAATGATGGGAGGACAATGATGGGAGGACAATGATGGGAGGACAATGATGGGAGGACAATGATGGGAGGACAATGATGGGAGGACAATGATGGGAGGACAATGATGGAAGGACAATGATGGGAGGACAATGATGGGAGGACAATGATGGGAGGACAATGATGGGAGGACAATGATGGGAGGACAATGATGGGAGGACAATGATGGGAGGACAATGATGGGAGGACAATGATGGGAGGACAGACCAAAACGTCATCTAGAGTTTCCTCTACAGAATGTGGATTTTGTGATTTAATTAAATGCAAATGTAAGGTAAAATCTAACGTATTGGGGACGTAAGGGAAACAAAATTACTTATACGAATATGTGTGTGTGCGTGTGTGTGTGTGTACTCACCTAATTGTGGTTGCAGGGGTCGAGACTCAGCTCCTGGCCCCGCCTCTTCACTGATCGCTACTGGATCCTCTCTCTCTCTGCTTCCTGAGCTTTGTCATACCTCTTCTTAAAACTATGCCTCCACTACTTCACTTGCTAGGCTATTCCACTTGCTGACAACTCTATGACTGAAGAAATACTTCCTAACGTCCCTGTGACTCGTCTGAGTCTTCAGATTCCAGTTGTGACCCCTTGTTCCTGTGTCCCCTCTCTGGAACATCCTATCTCTGTCCACCTTGTCTATTCCCCGCAGTATCTTGTATGTCGTTATCATGTCTCCCCTGACCCTTCTGTCCTCCAGTGTCGTCAGTCCGATTTCCCTTAACCTTTCCTCGTACGACATTCCCTTGAGCTCTGGGACTAGCCTTGTTGCAAACCTTTGTACTTTCTCTAACTTCTTGACGTGCTTGACCAGGTGTGGGTTCCAGACTGGTGCTGCATACTCCAGAGAGGGAGGGAGGGAGAGAGAGAGAGAGAGAGAGAGAGAGAGAGAGAGAGAGAGAGAGAGAGAGAGAGAGAGAGAGAGAGAGAGAGAGAGAGAGAGAGAGAGAGAGAAGGAACGCTATGGCTCTTAGGTTAGATTACGAGCGCTATTAGGATAAACAGTGTTGTTTTATCACTAAACAAATGTGAATCCTTCAATATCAAAGAGTAGTGGGGGCTCGATCCTCCGCTCGCTAATCAGGATACAGAGAAGAAACTCTCAGATGAATGACATCTAACTGGTCTTGTAGAAACTACAAATGGTGAGTGACCTGACTGGTCTTGCTGAGGGGATCCGAGACCGCCAGTTTCCCCTGATAATCCCCTGACACTATGGATTAACGCTAGGGGAGGACGAGTACAATACTGACGTGGAGATCCAGTCAATAGTTGCAGAGTGTGTGTGAGGCGATGATCCTCTCTCCTTGATTACCTCTTGTGGACTACTAACACTATTGTTTCTGATGTATATATATATATATATATATATATATATATATATATATATATATATATATATATATATATCTATATATATATATATATATATATATATATGTTGTTAGTGGTTCCTCTCAGTGAATATTTTTTTGCTGCTGCTGTTGCTGTTTCGGCAGCGGTGGGTGCTGTTGCTATTGTTGTTGTTGGGGCTTCTGCTGCTGCTCCTGTTTTTATATGTTCTCTGTTTTCAGCTTAATTGTAGCTGTCTCGTGTTGTTTTTATCTTTCTCTTAGTATTATTATTATTATTATTATTACTGTTATTGTTATTATTAAGAATCACCGAAAGGATAATTTTTTTTTCTCTCTTCCTGGAAAGTTTTCGTTTACAGCTCGAGAAAGTCTGATCCGATAGGCTTTAAATTTTCAGCGCTGGTGTAACTAAATAGGGAAAGGTTCATGCAACTATTGACATGCTCAAGTACCCTCGTGTAATGTTTCTTAAGACCATTCCAGGTGGTAACTTGAGAAGGCCTCATCTGATCGGTTTCAAACCTTTATGTTCACAGCTCGAGAACTTAACATCTGAATGGCTCCAAACTTAAAGCTGGAGAAGTTTGGCAGACTGAGCTTTGCAAAAACTATATTATCATCAAAACTAAACGCTAAACCCACTAGGGTCATACAACGCTGTGCGATAACTAAAGAATGGCTCTTCAAACCGGCATTAAACCTCCAAAGCAGGTGCAACAAACCTAGTGGAAGACTAATTGGTACTGGCCTATATAGGGGCCAATTTGTTATATTTATTGAAGATACTGATATGTCCACTTCTACACAGTACGACATCACGTGAATGTTTTTCCTGAATGCTGTCACATCTTCAATCTTTATTTGCATTATTAAGTTATGCGACACCCTTTACTCGTGTGCATTTAGGTAGAGGGGGCTGGGCTTATGAGATACATGGATACCAAACTCGTCTAATTATAATCACAGAGCGCTCAGTCCGTCGGGGCCATATAGGGCCTATGGAATGAGAATTAATCCGGTGTAATCCGAGGAAGGGGAATGGTAGATCCAGTACCTTAGATAAAGTGGACTTCATCACCACGAAGAAATTCCACTCGAAGGATAGTGGCAAATAAAATTCATCAGTTATTTCTTTATAGTTTACTCTAATCCAACATACTTTGAATCGCTGAATTTACTAGGTAAGAATGGAATCCTCCCTCAGATATTTTCAGAGCCCTTCATAGGTTGCCACCCAAAAGCCGACAAACATCCAGGTACCTATTTGCGGCTTTGTGTATGTCTCGCATTGTCCAAGACGCCACCCACAACAGTAGACTAACTCTCAGGTACCTATTATTGCTATGAAAATAAGAACAACAGGTGTAAGGAAAGAAGGAAGGAATGAAGGATGTAAACAGCCTGTGGTCTTAATGATCCTGATAGTCATACAGCTTTAAACCTGACTACACAAGCGAGAGAATGTCAGACGCACAGTGCTATGCGTCAGGTGTTTGTGCAGCAGTGGGAAGCAGAGGAACGATAGGTCGCAAAACACCGTAAACCTTCATTTTAACAACGTTTCGCTCACGACCTAATAAAACCTTTTTTTTTTTTTTTTTTTAAGAGAAATGTCGTCCTTATAAAAGCTAGCTGTGCTACATGTTACTTTAAAAACCATCCCCATGCACACTGTATAAGTTAGAGTAGAGACTGCTTCGCGCTGTCAGGTGCCCTCTACAACATGTGACATGACGCAATAATACTCGGTACAGGTTTTTATTAGTTTTTTTTAGTTTAATTTTATTTCACTTTATTGTGAAGTTATGAAGGCAAGCTTCAACAATATATATAATACCTCGACATGCACCTGAAAGAGGGTACAAGTTGGTTAATAGTTCTGCAATAATACTGACTACACGAGGATCACTAAGGCTGCGTGTAACCTGTTTACCAACAGTCAAGAATACTTTTATAATTAAGATGGGATTTAAAGTGAACTCTCAGCATATATACACAGAAATTTACCTCTTACGGTGCATAAATCCTGTGAGTACAGAGGCAGTCAAGTCTTTTTAACTCTCTCTCTCTGCTTTTGCAACTTGGTAAAAATTAGTGTGCCAAGATAAATTAATTGGTATTCTGCGTGAGTCTGTGCTAGGAACGCTAGAAGAAAGAAAAAGGTGGTGATGAAGGTGGTTGTCTGAGATGAATGCTTCCTTAGAGGATACCGCAGACAAGAGTCTCGAAGATTACTATTATTATTATAATTGTATTCAAAGGTATGAAGTAAACTTATAGATGTCACCCAACGGCTGGAGAACGAAAGATAATCAGGTTTAAACCATACCACGGGCGGGATTTGAACTCGCCCGTGGTATGGTTTGTTTGCAATCGTGTCATTACGATTTCGTGAGTCATAATCAGGTTTCATGTACGAGGAAGGTAGCTCCAATTCCTTGAAACAAGAGTCCTTCAACAGCATTAAGACGATCCCATGAAGGTGCTTGAAAACAAGTTAAAGATGACGACCATCGAACATCCGGAATACACGTTCGCCATAAATCCCAATACACACTCAAGGAACTTCTCGGTATTCAGGATAAATCCCAATACAGTGCACTATCGATAAAAAAAAAGTATACCTTAAAGAGGAAGTCTTAGACGTTTCGATCCGTTATGAACGATTATCAAACCAACCACCGCCGCTTTCCCATTATCACAGTACCCATTTAGCTTAACTCTCACCCATGTTGTACCAGTTCAACGCCCTTGTCCAGCTACCTCTTCTCGTCAATCTTGCTCCTGCGTCAGCCTACCTAAACTCTTGCCACACAAGCATTTTAACTTTTAGATTCCTTCCACCACTGTGACACCACAACCACTGTCAAGCTACCACTACAAGTGGTTAAGATAGAGTGATTTACTTAAGTATCAAGAATGTATACACAGTGAAGTGTGTTTCAATATATATATATATATAATTATATATATGTATATATAATGTATATATAATGTATATATATATATTATATATACATTATATATACATATATTATATATACATTATATATACATATATTATATATACATTATATATACATATATTATATATACATTATATATACATATATTATATATACATTATATATACATATATTATATATACATATATTATATATATATACATATATATATATACATATATTATATATATACATATATTATATATATATATATATATATACATATATATATATATATATATATATATATATATTACATATATCTATATGTAATATATATTACATATATATATATATATATATATATATATATATATATATATATATATATGTCGTGCCGAATATGCAAAACTGGTCAATTAGCAAGAACTCATTTAAAATTAAGTCCTTTCTAACATTTTCTCTTATACGTTTAAAGATATATTTTTTTTCATTAATGTTAATGTAAAAAATTTTAATTTTGCTCCAAAAGAATCTTAGAAAACTTACCTAACCTTATTACAACAAGAACAATTTATTTTAGCCTAACCCGACTAAGTGTATTTTAGATTTGTTTACGATAATTTAATACTAAACAAACACAGTGAAATATATTTTTTGCGTTAGGTTCAGAATGATTTTGGCGAAATTATTGCATACACAAATTTTCACTTGTCCTATATGGCAAGATGAGCGTTGCTATTTAAGCCAAGATGGCAAGTTCTGCCTATTCGGCATGACATATATATATATATATATATATATATATATATATATATATATATATATATATATATATATATATATATATATATATATATATATATATATATGGTCCCTCGGTTTTCGTAGTTCTCCGCAATCGTAAATTTCGCCAATCATAGGGGTATTTTCGTATAAACATGGGCTCGCTTTTCATAGGTTGACTCGCGAATAGTAGTTCGTCCAGGACGCTTACGCACGGTGTGAGCCGGGGAGGCCTCCCTACCCAGCCAGTCTGGCATTGTTTACCAGTGAGTGAAGGTCCCCTTAAGTGCTCCTACGAAATATTTCATAATATTCCACTCATTTTAGTGCTTGCAAGTACTAAACAAGCTACTATGGCTCCAAAGAAAGCTCCTAGTGCCAAGCCTGTGGTAAAGAAGGTGAGAAATATGTACAGTGACAAAGTCTTGGGCTATTTTAGGGAAGTGTTAAAGAGATGCCAGAAACAGAGCTCTCTCCACAGTTACTTTGCGAGACAGGACTAGAGTGACTCTCAAGGTGGTCCTAGTGGCATTAAGAAACAGAGAAGAGAAGCAACCCCAGAGAAGCAATTGGTACCTGAGGTGTTGCTGGAAGGGGATTCCCCTTCCAAACTGTAAACAATCCAATCTCTCTCCTCCTCCAGTCTCCCATACACTAAGAAGAATCTCCAATAAAGGTAAGTGTTATGCTGTTAATGTTTCATTCATCATTTCCCATTGTATTGTTTATGTACTACATGTATATTTCATGTAAAAAAATTTTTTGTTTTAATACTTCTGAGTGTCAGAAACGGATTAATTGTATTTACATTATTTCTTATGGGGAAAATTGATTCGCAAATCGTAAATTTCGTTTATAGTAGCTCCTCCAGGAACGGATTAATTACGAAAAACGAGGGACCACTATATATATATATATATATATATATATATATATATATATATTGCAGTCGACTGAGTAAGCCCAATTAACAAGCCTAGAAAAAAAACTTGCAGAGCAAATTTTTATTGGGACAACGTTTCGCTCTGAGTAGAGCTTTATAATTCACGATAAAGCTCAACACAGGAAAACTTTGTCCCAATACATCACTTGTCGTCTCTCTATGTTTTAGCATATTTTTCAGTGTTGACTTCTCTTTGCGAAGTGAGAGTGGGAGGGAGAAAGAGAATGAGAGAGGAATGAGAGAGAAATGAGAGAGAGTGAGAGAGACAGAGAGAGAGAGAGAGAGAGAGAGAGAGAGAGAGAGAGAGAGAGAGAGAGAGAGAGAGAGAGAGAGAGAGAGAGAGAGAGAGAGGAGCGCACAGAGCAGATGCGGAGCGTTAATGCCAGCATGGAGTGATTAAAACATTTCAACTACTAGGAACGCCTCAAATTACTTGTAACGTGCTAGAGCAACAAAAAAGAGAAATGCCTCTTAATATACACACAAGGATATTTAAGGTCCTAGCCTCAAATCTACAAACTACTGGTAGTTAAATAGACTCAGTTAAAAACAGGGGCACTATGGTCAAAATACGAGACCACTATACCAACATGAATGGTCCAAGACTACTCAACTTGCTACCAGAAGACATTAGAAAATTTTCCGGAAAAAGTGTATGCGTTTTCCGGAGGAAATTGGATCACTACCTCCGCCAGTGACAGATTAACCAAGATGTGATGGATAAGTAAGCCAGAAGGCCCGTAACAGCATTAGCCTAGCTGAGCAGGAGTTCACCAGGAAAAGCCTTGCCCTAGGCCCGGCTGCAAGGGTAAACGTCCTCCATTATTTTAAACACTTCTTCCCTCACCCAATAACTATACCACTAAAATTCTTCATTCTATTTTATTTACAACTATAACACCAAGTCCGTCTTCGTACGAATTTTTTTTGCTATCAGATTTCTACAAGATTTATTAAAAACATCCACACCTCAGAATGTGTCAACCTTGGCTGGCTTACAAGAGAAACGTTGCAGAACAAACTTATACTGGGACAACGTTTTACTCTCGTAGAGCTTAAGATCACTTACTCGCCTATTAAACCCCGTCCACCCCAGTCAATACACTAATATTAAACACTGTAATAATGTTGGTAGAATTACCCACAATATGTTAGGTAAAAGGACACAAGTGCAACTAATGTTATATTTAAGTGTGGCAACGTTTCTTGGCAAAGCTCCTGGTGATCGAAACGTTGCCACAGTATAATGTCGCATTAGTTGCACTTGTGTCATTTGTCATTTAAAGGGAATCACACTTATTTAATTATTTAGATTTCACAAATAGGCAGAATATTTCTGACAAAACTGTAAGAGGTGTGTGCTGTATTCCTAAGTGTATGGTAATGGTGAATTATTACAAGAGCAGAGGGCGCTAATTATCGTCCCAGAGTCAAGTTGTGATAAAATAAGGAGAAGACTCGTTAAACAAAGAGTTTAAAACCTCAGTAATGCTGGAGCATCAAGGGCTCAGACAAGTGAAGATCTACACACAGCATGCTCGCCAGCCTCCCTGCACAGCATTAGCCTCGCTGAACCATCTTAAGTCCTCCTTAGGAGGCTTCTTCCTCTCTGCGTCTTTCATTCCCTGCCAGAACTCTTCCAGTTTGCTTTCATTCCACGTTAAGATTGAAAGTTAAGACACATGTGCAACATCTGGATATCTTTATTGTAGACGTTTCGCCATCCAGTGGCTTTATCAATACAGATTCTAGGACATAATTGGAAGACAGAACTATATACAAAAGATGAGGTAATCAGTCCCTCAGCCTTGGAGTTAGTGTTCACAGCATCGTGGTGGAGGAGAATTTGGAGCAAAGGCAAGAAGACTGGCAGTAATATAGGCGTCAGTGGAAAAGGACGTGCAGCAGACGAGGGCATAATGACTGGTAGGCGGGATTCCCCAGTGGAAGTAGGTCCTTCCCAAAGAGATGGGTTAGTTGTAGCAGCCTTGAAGAAGGTCTTGTAGATGTCTTCTGAGCCAAGATTCCATGTTGTTGCAGTGTCTGACAAGTTGTGCAAGAAAGATATAAAATACCGACAATATGAAAGTTAAGACATGTGCAACATCTGGATATCTTTATTGTGAACACTAACTCCAAGGCTGAGGGACTGATTACCTCATCTTTTGTATATAGTTCTACTGTCTTCCAATTATGTCCTAGAATCTGTATTGATAAAGCCACTGGATGGCGAAACGTCTACAATAAAGATATCCAGATGTTGCACATGTGTCTTAACTTTCATATTGTCGGTATTTTATACCTTTCTTGCACACGTTAAGATTCTTTCTGTTTCCTTGTCTTCCATTCTGTTCTAGCACTTCATATCTGCTTTCATTCCGTGTCAAGACTCTTTCAATCTGCCTCTTTCATTCCACTATTCCTTTATAAAACTCTTTCAGTCTCATATTCCATCATTCCACGGGACGACTCTTCCTTCCCGCTCCTTCTCTTCCAACTGCTCCTTCAAGGATCGTCCCTAACAACATGCTTCTTCTTCCAAGTCTTTAATGGGAATGATGGGTCTCTTCCTCTGAACCAGCACTCCAGGCTCAAGGACCCGAGAACACTCCAGGCTCAAGGACCCGAGAACACTCCAGGCTCAAGGACCCGAGAACACTCCAGGCTCAAGGACCCGAGAACACTCCAGGCTCAAGGACCCGAGAACACTCCAGGCTCAAGGACCCGAGAACACTCCAGGCTCAAGGACCCGAGAACACTCCAGGCTCAAGGACCCGAGAACACTCCAGGCTCAAGGACCCGAGAACACTCCAGGCTCAAGGACCCGATAACACTCCAGGCTCAAGGACCCGATAACACTCCAGGCTCAAGGACCCGATAACACTCCAGGCTCAAGGACCCGATAACACTCCAGGCTCAAGGACCCGAGAAAACTCCAGGCTCAAGGACCCGAGAACACTCCAGGCTCAAGGACCCGAGAACACTCCAGGATCAAGGACCCGAGAACACTCCAGGATCAAGGACCCGAGAACACTCCAGGTTCAAGGACCCGAGAACACTCCAGGCTCAAGGACCCGAGAACACTCCAGGCTCAAGGACGAAAACACTCCAGGCTCAAGGACCCGAGAACACTCCAGGCTCAAGGACCCGAGAACACTCCAGGCTCAAGGACCTGAGAACACTCCAGGCTCAAGGACCTGAGAACACTCCAGGCTCAAGGACCTGAGAACACTCCAGGCTCAAGGTCCTGAGAACACTCCAGGCTCAAGGACCTGAGAACACTCCAGGCTCAAGGACCTGAGAATACTCCAGGCTCAAGGACCTGAGAACACTCCATGCTCAAGGACATGAGAACACTCCAGGCTCAAAGACCCGGGAACACTCCAGGCTCAAGGACCCGGGAACACTCCAGGCTCAAGGACCTGATAACACGCCTGGTTCAAGGACCTGAGAACACTCCAGGCTCAAGGACCTGAGAACACTCCAGGCTCAAGGACCTGAGAACACGCCTGGTTCAAGGACCTGAGAACACTCCAGGTTCAAGGACCTGAAATCACTCCAGATTCAAGGACCTGAGAACATGAGGCACAATGCTATAAGCCTACTGGTTCATTCTTAGCACATCCTAATAGCACCCACCCATTTCTCCATCGAGTATTCGCCTAAATCTGTTATGAAAGCTTTATAAAACTTATTGAGAAGCTTGATTTTTTGGGGTTAATTTTCTAACACAATTCCCATCGTAAGTTTCTGAAGGTTCCGTGTAAACTTAAAATATTAAAAAAGTCCCTGACACGTTTGACGACTCGGTGGCTGCAAAGGTCATAAGCAACGTTTAAACCCGAACGTTTATCACTCGTGGTGCGAGAATAACCTGCCAGTAGCCACCTTTCACAATGGTTAGAGATGGCATTAAGTATCGACGAATACGTAAATATGAAACATAATACTAAGGTAGTTACTGAGGGGAGACATCGCTCAAAGGAACATTATCAGTGCAATGATTGGATTCATAATGCTCCTTTGAGCGAAACTTAAATATCCTCTAAATATTCTAGTATTAGGTACACATCAAGTAAGAATACTAGCAGCACATGCGTCTGGTTTGCATCTCTCAAAATATATTTTCTCTTCACAACTCTCATCTACAGGTCCATAAACATTATGAGATCACATTTTGGTGGAGAAAGACAATACCAAAACCTAGGGTAAAACTATCAAAAACATGTGGGTCCTGGGACCTTGGTCACTAAGCATATCTTTTGTTTTTGTTTTTTCTTTGTCTTGTTGGTATCATATATCTTTCAACCTCATTTTCTACCCTCTACGGTGTTTTGCTTTACGGTGTAGGACATCTTCTGGAGCACAGGCTGAAGTATAGCCGATCTCAATGTAACCAGGAACACAACACCCTTTCCTCTTAGAGAACCATCAGGATAAATAGCCTCGCTGCCATTCTAAGCTCTCACAAAGGGTTTAATACCTCTTCTCTTCCCTCGGAACCGTCTTTATGAATGGAGAACGAGCCAGGCGTTCAGAGCTGGCCAGTCCAAATACATTACAGAGGAAATGACGAGAACGGAGCCTGTATTGAGTGGAGCTATCAACCTATAATAGACACGGAGTAAATGGCGTTTACAACGAAGTGTTGGCAAGGGAACACAACCAATGAAGCTAATAATTACTGATCAACCTATTCTACTGCCAATATTTTGGTTTCCTTATGTGGTTACTTTCATATATTCTTTTTAACACTTTACATATATTTGCAAATGTGATTTTCTTCATTTTGTGTTTGGTGTGACTTGGTTAGGTTAGGATAGGCTAGGTTACATAAGCCTATAAAAACATGTATTTAGCAAAATGGACAGCAGCCGCGATATATCAGGCTACATCTTTAGGTATAGGTCTCTCGGTGTATACTCACCTATATGTGGTTGCGGGGGTAAATT
>NC_091340.1:1194628-1207128 GCF_038502225.1 Cherax quadricarinatus | reverse complement strand
CTATGTTAAAAGTGACATGAAAGCATTTTAAACATACGAGAAAAGATGAATAAACATGAAGAAATTTGAAATGATTAAATAGATTATTTTACTTGAAGAGTAAGGGAGAGGGTTGGGGGGAAAAAAGGTAAAAAATTTAGAAGTGACAGAAATAAGGCGCAAAAAGAGTTACATTATTATTACAGGGAAAAACTACCCCAAACTGGGTAATTTGGTCTTACCTATGTGATAATTGAGGGTAAACAAAGTGCCAAAAATATAATAAAATTTTAATTAATATTAGCCTATTGTCGAATACGGACATTACTGTTTTAACCTCATATAAAACCGGATACTGTAGGATTAAGCCATATGTATGACAGTGTTAACAGGCTAGACTGCAACTGTGGAAATACTGGACATGAGCGGTAAAGAGATGAGGGAGGTGATGAACAAATAAAGACCATGAACTCCTGAATCTGAGCCGAAGAACTGAGCGAGGCTCCAACCTAACTCCCTCCAACCAACCTGGTTGATGGGGTGAAGTTAAGTCCAGAGTCGAGAGGTCCATTAATATAGACAATAGTTCGCTTAAAGACCCACTGGGCAGCAAACATTCCATCAAGGTTTAAATTAGAAACCAGCAGTAGTGGCAGAAAAATTTATGCAGATGATGGTGGTTTGTTCGTCAGGAAACAGGACAAGTGTCTCTTGCCACGGGTTCGTGTGTGAAGCATCTGCTATCCTACAATACTCAAGAATTTACACCCCATTTAAAATGCAAAGTCCTGTAGTGTCCAGTGATTCGTCATTTTTCAAGCTGTTGTGTTTGTTGTTTATGCTACTTTTGTTAGTGTTGTTGACTCTTACAACAGAGCATGAAGGAGAGAAGAAAGTTCCCCGTCAGTTCCAATCTTAAGTGACAGAACTTTATCAACGGTGAACCCTACGACCTTTCATGACTAACATTCAAAGATAATTTTTCTAACCATACCCATTTTCTCCATGAATCACAATGCACAGAGCTATAAATCATGAAATTATGGATTGATTCAATGGACAATATTTGCATATTTACGGTCCTCTATCGCAGAGTTTGTCTTTGCCCGTCGGCCTGAGTGAGGGTTTTTATGACTTGTAAGCTAATTGCAATTTTTCCGCTAAAACTTTTGGTAAAATTATGAGAATGAAAGTGCCTAATTTTATTGGTTTTAATAAACTTTTTATAATTAAAAACAAAGCAGATTTATATATGATGATAATGGGGGCTTAAAAATATTAAGTGTAAATCAGAGTACGTCAAGAATCAGGTACCAGGTGATGCCATGGAGACAAGAAAATTGAAGTGCTCCTTACGACTATGTGCAACCTGCAACAGTAATAAAAAAATAGACCCTTGACCTACAAAGGTTTTGACAGATTCCTCTTAATGACCAGAGTAAAGAATTGGCAGCATTCTATATGCTAACTGGTCATTATCAGTTCAAAGGGATGCCTCTGGCTAATTCGTAGAGATTTATCACTATACCAAGTCTTGCATCAGGAAATACTCACTCTTCACAAAAAACACCAACGTTGCAGAGCTTACAGAAGTCTATGCATTCCACTAGAGGCCTACTTATCCCTGCCCACAGCTCCCTTCCTATCCTTGCTGCCAGAGGACCACTCATCCCTGTCCAGTCTATCTTATCGTACGGCAATTTTCAAACAAGGTACTCAAGGTCAATTTCTTTATGCATCTTGTAAAACTAAACATATTCTTTTCTTAAAGTTATATTAAGTAAGGTTACATAGTTGCTTTGCATATATGTGAAAAAATAGTGAAATTCCAAGCACTTCCGTGATTTCTCACATTACCAAGGACCTGAGGTAATGTGAGAAATCACGTAAACGCTTGGAATTTCACTATTTTCACAGTAGTTGTTCTGCATATTGTGATAACACCTGTTTACTGTGATCTTATTGGCTGGGTGTTTGGTTCTTGTAGGACTGCGTGGTCCTGTGGGTTAGAGCGTCATGTGTTTACGCTCACCCTGAGACAGGCCAAAACAACATGGGTTCGAGTATAATATATATATATATATATATATATATATATATATATATATATATATATATATATATATATATATATATATATAGATATATATAGATATATATATAAATATATATATATATATAAATATATATATATATAAATATATATATAAATATATATATATATAGATATATATAAATATATATATATAAATATATATAAATATATATATATAAATATATATATATATATATATAAATATATATATATATATATATAAATATATATATATATATATATATAAATGTATATTTATCTAAATATATATATAAATATATATAAATATATATATATATATATAAATATGTATATATATATATATATATATATATATATATATATATATATATATATATATATATAAATATTTATATATATATATATATATATATATATATATATATATATGTATATGTATATAATGTATATATATGTATATATGTATATATATATATATATATATATATATATATATATAAATATAAATATAATATATATATAAATATATATATAATATATATATATATATATATATATATATATATATATATATATATAATGGTAATTTAGGAGTAAGCCGAGATATCTCCTCACTCATTTTATTCATGTACACTAGTGTCGTTTTATATTATGTTTCTGTCGCCTTTTTCAGTACTAATTATCCCTAACTATTTTTCGCCTGCTATTTTTTTTCCAACCAATTTTGCCTGTGCCATTTTTTCCCGTTATCCTCCTGTAAAAAACTTTGTGTCATATTTTTTCCTTGCTGGCGACGTTGGAGGTTGGTTGCATGCTGTGGTTGCATGCTGTGGCTGCATGATATGGTTGCATGCTGTAGTTGTATCTTCTAGTTTCATGTTAGGCTACGTAAGGTTCATCAGGAAACAGGACAAGTGTTTCCTGACGTGGGTCTTAGATGACGACAAGCCGTTGGAGCTTTTGGTCATCTGACCGAGGCTTTTCGCTGGCTTACCGGTCCACCCCTTTAAAAATTATGGTCATAGTTATAACCATTTAGTTAGTAGTTTCGTGTAGTTGCATGCCGTACTTGGCATATTGTGGCTGTATGCTGCAGTTGCATGCTGGTGTCTAACAGGATCACCTTACAGAACCTTTGATACTACGAGGTGTATTACCCCAGTGGGAGATCTCTGTGTGATACACGAAACATATTTACATCTTTCTCGTGGAGTTCCTGAACTTCAGTATTTGTTGTCTTCATAAGAAAAATAAAACAAAGACAACGTAAGAGACGGCAAAAAAAGTTAAATACAAATACAAAATACAACAATAAAATGCATTTTTGAAAGCAAAAAATACAATAGGAAAAAAACAGCAAGTAAAATTTTAAGAAGGGAGGTTACAAGGCTACAAGGCATTTTAAATACTCTGAAAGGAAGCGTTATCCTTATTTTACTTCATTAGTTTTTTTTTTAAGATTATCAAAGCGTTAGCTTCATAATGTTACCTTGAATTCAACAAATAATAATTTCGTTACGTTATTACAATACATAACCTACCTAGCTTGAGCCAGTAAGCCTGCTGCAGTGCTCCTTCTTTATGTTCTTATTTAACTACGTTATGCCTTATAAGTAGATTCATTAGTTTGGGAGAACTGCCTCGTAAAATATTTTTGAAACATTAATCTTATGCATTTAATATAAATATACATACATATATATATATATATATATATATATATATATATATATATATAATGTTTAATAATAACCCACATAGAGAAACTCAGAAGATGAACTGGTCTGTGGTTTAGTGAGCAGTGACAATGTTCATTTTACTGGCTTGGTTATATCGATAATGATTTGAAAGCCAGGAGTATATAGAGGCGAGTATACACACACACACACACACACACACACACACACACACACACACACACACACACACGTACAAACACACACACACACACACACACACACGTGTACTATCTGAACTCAAAATAAAAGAAAATTTCTTACCTGTTTAAATAACTGATAAAACACAGCGTCCCGGTGTTTTCAGATGATAAATTGGTAAGAAAATATAGCAAAGTGATAGGTGACGAGGCAGGGTGAAAGCTAAGTGGTCGTAAGTGCCGGCGCTTTACGCAGGTCAAACAGCGTTTACGAAATTGAAGTCAGAATTATAGATTCGGAGATAAGTCTTGGGTGCAAATTTAGCTTGTTTTAGGATGAAAATAGTGAAGACTTCTGGATATATATGAAATGTTGAAAATGGTAAAGTTATAGTGTAAATAATAATAAAAAGCATAAACAGTGTTAATACAATAATTATACACAAATACCCCGCACATAAAAGAGAGAAGCTTACGACGACGTTTCGGTCCGACTTGGACCATTGACAAAGTCAGTGTGACTTTGTCAATGGTCCAAGTCGGACCGAAACGTCGTCGTAAGCTTCTCTCTTTCATGTGCGGGTTATTTGTGTATCGTTCCAGTCACGGTATTGTGCCTTTTTTTGTTATTTACAATAATTATATTAGCAATCGCTAAATCCGTAGGACTGTGAAGGAACTAAATAAAAAATAATAAACAATAAAACACGAAATCTAGAAAAATTAGAATAACTGAAACGACAGAAGAAATTATGAAAATTATTCCAGTGGTGGGGAGTACTAAACACTTATGGGTCATACAGCGCCTGGGGTAATACGAAGCAATTAGATTCGACGCACGGAAAGGGAGAGATACCCCCCCCTTTATCTGGGGGGGGAACAAGAGCTCTTCAGAGGAATCTACAGTCACCTCCCTTAAAGGGAGATTATTATAATCATAACTTACCGTTAAACTCACAACATTTAAGGGAGAACTTAGTGAAAATTCTTTAAACTCAAGTGGAAAGACCTAACTGAGGAAAGGGAGATTTAAACAGAGCAAAATATGATAGGAATTACAACCTCAATACATACTGGCAATGAAAGCATACATCTGTGAAGGATTCTGTAGGAGAAATATAACTACACCTTTCGTGGTGCATTTATTCTCATGTTCGAAAAAGTCATAGTCTATATAAACCCTAAACTTGTCATAATGAACGACTGTCGATGAATAAACACACGAATGGAGCGGGACTCGACACACCTGACACGGAGTAATACGGATTTAGGGCTTCCCAGTTCATTAATGTAATCATTCAACTCGAGTAGAATTACAAATGTGTAATTGTTGAGGTCATGAAAAGTATGCAAAAGCGAAACGTGTATATTGTGAAATATACTTCGTAAAATAAGAAAATGTACATCACGATATAAGCAAAAAAAAATCGTCTAATACGAAAATAAAAACATTGTGTAATTTGAAAATAAATACCGTGCAAAATGAATAATAATAAAAACGTGTAATACGAAAATAAACTGTTTGATACTGAAATATACACTGTGTAACACAAAATATACACTGTGTAACACAAAATATACACTGTGTAACACACAAAATATACACTGTGTAACACACAAAATATACACTGTGTAACACACAAAATATACACTGTGTAACACACAAAAATAGTACAATTCTAAAATAAACATCGTGTAATACGGAAAACGTATATATAGTGAAATGCGAGAAAATACATCGTGAAGTATATATACGAAAAGACATCTTTTAGGCATGTTTCATTTGAGTCTGGTGGTTCCCTGGTGGGCAACTGGGAGGTGAATATTGCAGGAAACAGCAGTGTCAACGCCACCAGCCTGGCTGTACCTCAACAATTTCACAGATATATATGATACTATAGAGGCGGAAACATGCGAGGGTGCTGGTCAATAACTCACACATCGTGCGCGCACGCACGCACGACGCACGCGCACGCACACACGCACACACACACACACACGCGCACACACACACACACACACACACACAGTGGTAAAACGGACATCACAGCCTGGGGGAAAAAAAGATGTCTACTGTTTATAGTGAAGGGACCAGGGCGAGATTATAATATATATATATATATATATATATATATATATATATATATATATATATATATATATATATATATATATATATATATATATATATATATATATCGTGCCGAATATGTAAAACTGGTCAATTAGCAAGAATTTATTTTAAATTAAGTCCTTTCTAAAAATTTCTCTTATATGTTTAAAGATATATTTTTTTCATTAATGTTAATGTAAAAATTTTTAATTTTGCAACAGAAGAATCTTAGAAAACTTACCTAACCTTATTATAACAAGAGCAATTTATTTTAGCCTAACCCAGCAAAATATATTTTAGATTTGTTTACAATAATTTAATACTAAACAAACACAGTGAAATATATTTTTTTCGTTAGGTTCAGAATTATTTTGGCGAAATTATTATATACACAAATTTTCACTTGTCCTATATGGCAAGATGAGCGTTGCTATTTAAGCCAAGATCACAAGTTCTGCCTATTCGGCACGACATATATATATATATATATATATATATATATATATATATATATATATATATATATATGTGTGTGTGTGTGTGTGTGTGTGTGTGTGTGTGTGTGTGTGTGTGTGTGTGTGTGTGTGTGTGTGTGTGTGTGTGCGTTTGTGTGAGAGATACATTACTACTCACTGTACATAAGACAGATTTACATTTCTCGGTGTATAAACACTATTCTTCCTGATATTTTTCCACTGAAATCCACGCTGAATGAGGCACAAATCTTTAGGGATTTTCGTGTGAATATTTATCCCTTAAATTATCACTTTAAAAGAACCTTCTCTTTCAAATTAGCGTAACATTTAAACTGTTGATTTGAATACCACAGTATAAAAGACAAATGTTCTTCGTATTCATTATTCATGCTTCTTTTTCCTGATGGTTTAATAGGTACACTTGACAATACACGCTGTAACGAGTTCTTATTATTCAGACGACAAAGCAACATAAAATAACGACCCTGAGAGAATTGCCAATGGTCTAATAGTGCTTCGAACATTGGGGGCGGTAATTTTCGAACGGGGTGAATAATTGAGCAGGTAGTCAGCGAGAGCCGCGGTTCGATATGCCATAATGTTAATTGTACAGCGGACTATGAATCGATGTCACTTTGTTTTAAGTGAATTACGAGATATGTTGCGCTGTTGGTTACCCGGCGTAGGTCACACTTGCGCCACTCGCCTAAGTGAGGACGCTAGTTCAATCTTCGGGAGGAGGATCGAACCTCCATTCTTTCGTTCTTTTTGATAATAAATCATACTTGTTCTTACCGTGTTATTAACCTACACCCTCACAAACACATCAAGTGGAAAAATGATTAACCGGTCGCAACACGGAAGCGAAGAAGAGAAATGTGGAAAACATACCTGCTTTGTTAATTAGTGTTCCGACAACTCATTAATCGTAATATTTCATTAGCGAAGTGAGGAGAGCGAGTTTTAATTAATCTATCGTAGTAACGGAAAAGGCAAAAAAAAAAAAAATTTGAAAAACCAATAAAATGTGAAGCTATGCAGAAAATTCCAGGCATTTTCTGACTATAGTTGATGTAAGCGAGAATGTACTGTCGCCAGCGTTGATGAAGAGACAGGTACAAAACAAGCTTTTAAGCAACGTTTCGCCCCGTGTAGAGGTTTGTGAATTTTCAGTTCGCTCTGTGTAAACATTTGTCAAATTCTGTTTCGCTCTATGTAGGGCTCAATCAAATTGTGCTTAATTTTTGTAATGTGCGTTATAAAATCTTGCTTCGCTTTGTGTTGATCTTAATGATGCTCCTTTCCACTTAATACAGACCTTTACAGGGTGCTCTTTCGTTCTCTGAAGAGCTTTATTAAGTCCTATTTCGTTAGTACAGAGGTTTATCAAGTCACTGATAAACATCTTTACATTAAAACAATGATCAGCACCTGTGACTAAAGGCTGAGACTCAAAGACTAAGGATAAAGCTAAGAGAAAGGCTAAAGACTCGAGGCTCAGAATTTATGGCTAAAGGCATCAGTAATGATAAAATATCCGGAATCTCCGGCTGACTATTACGAGCCGCAGAGGTAGAATTCAAGGCTCGATTCTCCTTGTTTGATTCATAAAATTCAGGGTCAAGAGGATCGCCTGACTGATAATAATCTAGTAGTTTCCTGATGCTCCTCTTTCGGACGGAAGATCGAGCCTCCACCACTCTTTGTACCGCATAACCCACACGAGTTTAGCTCCTCATTAATAATAATGGCAACAGATGTAAAGAAATGTGTAGGCCTAAATTTTATCAAGCCTAAATTTAGTCATTTCGACTCATTAGGCTTACTGTAAAATGTTCTCACTGAGTGTGCCTTTAATAATAATAATAATAACAATAATAATAATAATAATAATAATAATAATAATAATAATAATAAATAATGAACGTACCTACCGTTCATTTAACATACATTTTTGACCATATGAATAAACAAATAAATTTACAAGTAGAATACCATCGGTATATCAAATTGAAGAAACAGTCACGAGGCTCTTAGACCAAAGTTCAAGACCCAACGCTCAAACCCGAAGGCCCCTAGACCAGCAGCTGAAGATCAAACGCCCAAACCCCAAGGTCACAGACCGAAGCTCCAAGGCGCAAGTCTCAAGACCGAAAGGACTGGACCCAAACCTTGAGGTTTAGAAATTAAGGTTCTAAAGTAATACTTCAGCCTGAGCGACCTAGATGTCAGTACATCCCTTACGATAAAAAAGTTTCTCCAATAACTCAGAAATTTGTTTATGAGCCAGACTGCTCAGTCACACTTAGTACACGAAAAGAAGTCTTGCAGACTGTTCTGTGGTGAGGGTAATGACTCGCAGAGGGATGTTCACCGCCTGTGATTGCACCAATGTGTTAAAATTATATGTTAATAGTTGAGGAATGAGCTTCGAGTTGGAGGTAAAGAGAGTGGGTAGTGAAGTTACGAGGCGTGTGGCAAGACTGCGGCTGTGGTGGTGTATGTGGGTGAGGTTGTGGCTAATTAGATTTAGCGTCTTGTTGTTGTTGTTGGTGCTGCTACTGCTGTTTCTGTTGCTATTTCTGCTGTTTCTCTTGCTGACGTTGCTGTTATTGCTTCTCTTACTTATGTCTATGCTGCTGCTGCTGCTGCTGCTGCTGCTACTTCTGCTATCACTTTTGTTGATGTTGCTACTGTTGATGCTGATGCTGCTTCTGTTGTTACTGCTTTTAATGCTGCTTCTGAGGCTACTGCTGTTAGTGCTACTACTGTTGATTATTTTGCTGTTGCTGCTCCGGTAGTTGCTGTTACTATAGAATTATTGCTGCTGTTGCTACTTCCGCCACTTCTACGTTTGTTGTTGTTGCTGCTATTGCAACTCGTTATAATACTGATGCTGCTACTGCTAAATTTTGTTCCCTGCTGCTACTGTTTTTGTCGATAGTGTTTTTTTCTATTTTTACTGATGTTACTAGTAACGTAGAAGCTACTACTACTGTACTTCTTGTAATGGTCCTGGTGGTATTACGAAAATCAAACAACGGTTTGTGATCGAACCCATGCTCGGTGAGTGACAAAATTAGCAGGCCAGGCTGCTAACCACTAATCCATGTCGACCTAACAAGATGGATCAGTGGTTAGCACACTGGCCTGCGCGTTTTAGGACTTCTGCCATGGGCTCGAGTCCCACCCGTTCTGTGGTCTGTCTGCAATCATGTTAGGATGATTCGGAAGTCAGATTGTTTCTGACGGTGTTCAGCTTATATTAACGCATGGGGAAGACCTGCATCAACACACAGACCTTCCCTCTTACACCTATACACAGGAGGCTTTCCCTCTTCACACCTGCACATATCCTAGGTGCTGAAGCGTGCGCGCACGCACGCACACATACAGCCCAGCAAAGAGACGGGGCCAGGAGCTGTGAATCGACCTCTGCAGCATATATAGGTGAGCACAATTACAAACACAAACGCATACAATCACACATACACGCATACAATCACAAAACACACAGCCTCTGCCGCGCAGTTTACCCACAATGCATTAGTGTTACACATATGAGAATCTCTTAAAACCTTCACTGTCCTACAGCGCCCTGACAATGGAAAACAATAAGGTTCAACCTAAGGGAGGGAAGAATGACTTCAACCCCTCCGCAAGCCACTACGTCTCTCCCTCCTGTCCATTCCTACCCAGCTATAATCCAGTTGCTAAGCTTCGTTCGGAAGCTAATCGAACGCTATGTGAGTGGTGCGGTCGCGTCCTCTGAGTGTTCGGCTTCTGATGGAATACATTATGGCTTGGAAATCAGGGACATAAATTAGATTTGCGAGGGTGGACCGTCAAGGCCGGGACACAAGAGAGGCTTCAGAACCAGGTTAGGTGGACCGTTATGGCCGAGACACAAACGAGGCTTCAGGACTATGCTAGGGTTGGTCATGACACAAGAGAAGTATTGCGACTATGCTAAGGTGGACCGGGACACACAAAAAGCTAAGGGACCATCCTAGGGTGGACCGGGAAAAAAGAGAGGTTTCGGGACCATGGTCCCGAAACGAAGTTAGAAATAACGCCCCCCCTCCCCCCCCCAAAAAAAAAAACTTCAACCTTCCTGAAGCAATACTGACATTTTCAAGAACATGCAACTGTTAAGAATAGTCTTGAGACCACCATAACACAGCTATTTATATAAAACTCTACTGTCAAATCTTGCCTCTTCATTTCCCTGTGCAACTCTATTGTCAAAAATTTATCTTATGTTTATTCTCAGGCCCCACCTTGACACCTCACCTGTTCACTTTACAGATCCTTAATCTGTTCAGTTACTGAATGAGACACATGGGCAACACCTGGGCATCCTATTCTGAAGACGGTTCGTAAAACATTGTCTTTATTAATTCAATGCAGAGGCTAACTGAAGGTGTTGAAACTGGAGACAGTATTGGACGGGGTAATCAGTCCCTCGTTGTAGGTCCTTTGTCTCGATGAATCTGTCCAGTTACGTACACTGGGGTTAGGTAAGGCTCTTGACCGAATGAAGTGTAACCTAAAATATTCACTGCACATGCACTTACCTAACTGATCGTTTTGAGGTGTCAGTTATGTTGCTACTTCGGTGGCAAAAATCTAAAGTATGTTGCCAGCATGTTGTCAAATATGTTGCCTGCATGTTGTCAAATCCTCCTATGAGCTTATGAAAATTCACTACAATATTTAAGAAGCCTTCGATATTTTTTTAATTCTGATGTGTAATTTTGCAAATAACTTCCATAAATATATATTATTTCCAAGTGAATTACACAGAAATTCTAAGCATTGTTCGAAGGATATATTTTTTTTTTCGTCATTTAACGAAAACAACCCCTTAGAGAATATAGCTTCGTAACCACTAAATGAGTGTTGGAGGTTCGAACCTCCATCCAGTAATCAAGACACTCGCTTCCTAATGTTAGGAGCCGCAGTACCTATTGTGTCAGCTGAAGTTTAATAAAAGTCGTGTTTTTGTTTGGAGATGAACAGACGAGGATTGAGATTTCATCATGAATAACCCACAAGGATTTAAGGTTTAAGACAAAGATGATGATAATGATGGTGGTAATAAAGATGACTAATGATTAATAATATCTTACAATTGTCAGTAAAAAAGACTGCTAAAACTTTAATTAGAAAGTGGTTATAAGTGGAGGTAAGAGCGGCAGGTGATGCATAAGAGAGGTGTACTTAGGGAATATATCGCTCCAACTCACCTTATTGGCAGGGCACAAGCCAGACATAAAGGAACTTTATTGCCAGCATTACTAGGACCATTAAGGGTCGTTACCCACCCTCGTTCCCCCCACACTCACAACCCTAACCACAGACCCACCCACGTTCACATCCTTGCTAACACCTTTTCCAGGCCTTCACTCCTACGTACTCTTCCCTCAGCAACGTTCAGGGAACAACAGTTTCAAATAATATCCCTAGTTCAAATTTGAACGTTTCCCGTTTTATTTTTCCGCCACCTCGTTGCCAGACGTGCACAGGCCATTTTTTCAATATGTTTATTTACATTATGCATATGATAGATTAGGAAGAGATGAGTGGAGAGAACAAGAGGGAGAAAAGATGGAAATAGTCAGAAAAAGCCTCAGACCATTATGAACCGTCGAAATGTGCAATAAAAACATATTTAATTTTTCTTTCCTATATATGATAAAACAACACTACTTTTTTACAGCTAAACATACATTTTTATAGGATTTAGAAATCTAACCTAACCAATTCTACCCTCGTAATGTCGGATTCGACTTCGCATTATATTTTCAAATTATAAAATGTTTCATTTCTCGAATTAGATGTGTTACCGTCGTACAGAGAAAGTTATCCTTGTACTGCATAAACCCAGCCACCTCTACTTCGATTATCAGAGAACTGTATCCCTGTATTCTACAAGCTTAGCATTCTGTACTTCAATGATCTGAAAGAGGTATTCCA
>NC_091340.1:1162128-1169628 GCF_038502225.1 Cherax quadricarinatus | reverse complement strand
GCTTCACCACTCTCTTAACCTCTCTCTTTTTCTCCATATACTCTTCCCTCCTTTCATCACTTCTACTTTGTAAAAACTTCTCATATGCTAACTTTTTCTCCCTTACTACTCTCTTCACATCATCATTCCACCAATCGCTCCTCTTCCCTCCCGCACCCACTTTCCTGTAACCACAAACTTCTGCTGAACACTCTAACACTACATTTTTAAACCTACCCCGTACCTCTTCGACCCCATTGCCTATGCTCTTATTAGCCCATCTATCCTCCAATAGCTGTTTATATCTTACCCTAACTGCCTCCTCTTTTAGTTTATAAACCTTCACCTCTCTCTTCCCTGATGCTTCTATTCTCCTTGTATACCATCTACCTTTTACTCTCAGTGTAGCTACAACTAGAAAGTGATCTGATATAGCTGTGGCCCCTCTATAAACATGTACATCCTGAAGTCTACTCAACAGTCTTTTATCTACCAATACATAATCCAACAAACTACTGTCATTTCGCCCTACATCATATCTTGTATACTTATTTATCCTCTTTTTCTTAAAATATGTATTACCTATAACTAAACCCCTTTCTATACAAAGTTCAAGCAAAGGGCTCCCATTATCACTTACACCTGGCACCCCAAACTTACCTACCACACCCTCTCTAAAAGTTTCTCCTACTTTAGCATTCAGATCCCCTACCACAATTACTCTCTCACTTGGTTCAAAGGCTCCTATACATTCACTTAACATCTCCCAAAATCTCTCTCTCTCCTCTGCATTCCTCTCTTCTCCAGGTGCATACACGCTTATTATGACCCACTTCTCGCATCCAACCTTTACTTTAATCCACATAATTCTTGAATTTACACATTCATATTCTCTTTTCTCCTTCCATAACTGATCATTCAACATTACTGCTACCCCTTCCTTTGCTCTAACTCTCTCAGATACTCCAGATTTCATCCCATTTATTTCCCCCCACCGAAACTCCCCTACCCCCTTCAGCTTTGTTTCGCTTAGGGCCAGGACATCCAACTTCTTTTCCTTCATAACATCAGCAATCATCTGTTTCTTGTCATCCACACTACATCCACGCACATTTAAGCATCCCAGTTTTATAAAGTATATATATATATATATATATATATATATATATATATATATATATATATATATATATATATATTTATTTTGAGAGCTTTACGAATTTGTAGTCCTGAGTTCATAGATGAGGAAACATCCAAAATTTATGAAATAGGTAATGATTTAAAATACCCAAGAAATGTAATTGATAAATCTTTTTAAGTTGCTAGAAATACTTTTTACAATCCAAAAAGGGACAACCAGCCTTATTCAACTAAAAATATGTTGGTTCTCCCTTACCATGAAAACTTGGTTGATATGCCTTCTCTTCTTAAGACTTTTAATATTAAAGTTGTATTCAAAAATCTTGATACAGTAAAAAAACTTTTGATAAAGAATTCCCCCCAAAATGCTGATGGATGTGTCTATAAGATTCCTTGTAAAATTTGCGATAAAGTTTACGGTCAAACTGGTAAAAATCTCGAACTAAGATTAAAACAACATAAATATAGCATTAGAACTGGACAAGATTCCAATGCTCTATTTATTTATGTAAGAGATTTTAACCATCCAATTGATTTTCAAAAAGTTGAGAAAGTAGTATCAAGCAAGTCCATGGTCGACAGGAATATAATTGAATCTTGTTTCATAAAAAGCAGTTTTGACAATAATATGAATATTTCCTTTGGTTTATATAAATTAGATCCATTTATAATTAATAGAATTTGGGAAGAATTTAATAATACACTGGACAAATAATAATTTTTAAATTTTCTTGTGTAGTATAGTTTGTTGGTGAGTTCTGCAAAGGACCTGTCCAGTTGGGCCGGCGCGCGTCAGGTATTTAACCGTTGTGGGATCTGATAGTGAGGCGTTGGCCAGACCCCTTATATAGCTTCCTTGGATGCTTTACTTTCATAGTTCCTTGATAATGTGAGTAGTCACGAAAGCGCTTGGAATTTCTCTATTCTTTCAGAGTGGTTGTTTTGCATATATATATATATACATATATATATATATATATATATATATATATATATATATATATATATATATATATATATATATATGGAACCACGACACAAGTGGTACTGAATCATTTACCAAACTGTGGCAGGCCAGGATTCGACCCCACAACACACTGTCCCGTCTCAAGAGATAACACTAGGCCATCGTTCCTACAAACATGAGCCTAGCGAACTAGACTTGTTTCTTGTTGCGAGGACACTCGTGGCAGTGGATGTTCAAGAATTAATTTCAGCCTCATAGAATCCACAGCAAGGTCTCAGACCAAATTTCATAAAATAAAACGTTAATATAGGAATAAGAACAAGAAAAATACAGGGAAGTCAAGATAATGTGTGTACTGAATGTACAGTAAATAGAAGTCTATGATTTACCTGATCATGAAACGGAAATGACCAGAAATCATGAGAGTAAAACGTTGACTAACCTGTCTTCCCCTGGATAGTTGTCTGCCAACCGATATGTATTTTGCGATCAACTGACAGGATAGTTGTTCCTCACTGAATGGTAGTTGTCTACCTACCCATTATCGAGGTTTCACACTCATAACAGGAGGGTAGAACCTTCCCGGATGGCTGCTATTTACCAGCCATCCACCTTGAACCCTGGAGTGAAATTCATCCCCTCCTCTGGTCATGCGGCAGCCCCACGGTCCAGCGCCTATACACGAATATTTTGGAGGCAGAGGTGAGAGTGAAGGACATGTGGTGCAGCGTTAAAGGTGAGGGAGAACTGTGCCTCACAGCAGGGTGAGTGGCTAGCGTCCACTGCTAGCCTGTGGGGTCATTTACCCTACCAACCTACCCACCCAGAATCCCACCTCCAAACCCTCGCACCAACCATTCCACCCACCCACTAACCCTCGCACCACTGACCCACAAGTAACATTGAAACAAAACAAGCTTCCCCCCCCCCCCCCAACTATATAACCAAGTAGAATAGGACAGCAGCATATTGTTGATGGATCCAATTTTGCTAAACGAAAATAAATAGATAAATAAGTCTTGTGTGGAAGCGTCCACTGCTTCACTATTTTCCAATAAACTTTGTGTTTTAAAATTGAATTTTCCCTGTTTTTTTTTTCAAATTCTATTAAAAGCACAAACATTTTAACTTCACACTTCTAGTTCTTCATTCCAATTATTCAAGGTATCTCAGGTATGCCTGCTATACTTGATGTAGGCAAGTTTATTCATGTACAGGTACACAATACAGCTATATAATTTATCATACATACCAGCATATGTGTATATTACCTTGGATAACCGTGCAAAAAACTAAGTGTTCGAGCCTTTATAGGACTACTGTCTCGGACCACCACCTGGGACCATGGCCTTGGATTACTCCAGGGTTCGACCACCGGTTAAAACGATTCATATTTCCATGTGCATCGTATCCCAATGTACCTGAACACTTAAGTAGCTTCATACATGAGTATTTGTGTACTGGAGCCTGTACTGTATCGTAGTCAGTCAGCGCCTGGTGACCATATGAACCTGTGACGGGGGTGACTCGTACGAACCCGTGACATGCATCAACTGCTAATCTAAACAAGACACGGTGTTTGGCTAACTCATTTAACTGGAAAAACATTTGGTCTACCAAGAACGAAATACCACCAAAGGTAAGAATTTATAAAACCCTTGTTGAACGCAGTATCTTCTCAGCAAAGTGCCATCAACAACATATTGTGTCTTATTACCATGTTTGACGGTATATAATACAACCGATATACATCCAGAGGCAAATTTAAAGATGGCTTTCTAGTTTGGGCTCCGACAGGAAGAGCAGAGCTTAATATTTTACGTGAATTAAATATTTAGTAGCTTTTTCTGTCTCTGTGCTGCCTACAGTGATACAGTGGGTAATGCAAGTGACCCTGTGCAGTAATTTATTGTTCGCTTCCTACAGTTCCCACCCCATGTATTGGCTAGATGATGTGACTTCCATATAGCGTGCATCTGTGGATAAGGATAATTCTTGCCTGCATGTCTCTTGTGAAATACTTGTGTATAATATTTTTATTGTAAGGATAATGGATCCTTCCGAGGAACAATCTAACGTGATTACTGCAGGTGGAGAAGAAATGAGAAATGGCTTGAGCGTCGACGTAGCCAGACTCCTCACGAGAATCTTACTCAATGTGATATTTAGCGACCTTGGAGCACAGAAGGCGCGACAAACTTTTCCTCAAGGAATAACAGTGTCAGATTGGACATCCCTGAAAACATAACCTATGTGACATGTCAAGATATTTTATTATTGACAATAAGATACCAGACATATTAAGCAAATTTCCTAAATCTGCTTGTAACAGATAAGTGAACTGTAGATATAAATCCAAATGAACTCTTGTTAACCCTTTTGGGGCCTTAGTGCCCAGTCCTTTCGTGTATCCATATGGTCTTGTGCTACCCTCCACATGATAGATATGGGGTGCACAATAAACTTGCCACTTCGGTGGCAAAATCTGGAGAAAAAAAAATGAAAACATTACACTTGCTGCTAAGTGCCTGGCTAATAGGGGTAGCAAGAAAATATTCTAAGACGGAGATTCATCTCGAAACAATTTTCACAAATACACATAAGTGGAAATAAACAATGAAGTGATCCAAGTCCAGCTTAACACACTTATGTGGACATCAAGCTTCTCTGCCCTCCACTAGAAATGCACGCTTGCTGAAAGTCCAAGACCCTCGCACACAAAACCTCCTTTACCCCCCCCCCTTCTTCCTTCCACTACAGATTTATATGCCCTCCAAGGCATCCTATTTTGTTCCATCCTCTCAATGTCCGAACCAACATCAAAAAAGGGAAGACATGATAATCTTGAAATGTCCTTCAGACATAAATCTCTCTCATATAACGGAGGAGATAAATGGTATAAAATAGGGACAAGAGGGAGAGAGAGACAAAATGCATTATGCGATCCTTTACTGGCTTCGTTTCGCACAGTGACCTTTATAGTCAAACAGATCTGTTTATGGCTTGATAAAGCTCACGGTGTGTGCGAAACGTAGTCAAAGGATCACATACTGCATTTTTCCATTTAACGGAGAGTGAATACACCTCTGAACCCAACAGCGTTACAGGCAAGATCCAAGTCATCATCAGCTGGGTGATCCACTGCTCTTTCCTTTAAGCATCTGGGTACCAGGCACATGTCTTCTACCTGTTTAAGAGTATCACCTCCCTCTGCACAGGTGTTACAACTGCCGCTGCTATGTTGCAAGAAAGTGCCACATACTTTATTCTTGGTGTAGAAAGTGTGTTGATAAACATCCAGTCAGAAGGCTCCACCTCTGGTGTAAATCATGAGGAACCATATCCTTGGAAAACTAAACAAAATAACTTCGAGAAAAATTTTGAGATTTCTCCTAGAAGCCGTTTGAGGGCATTTTCCTCTCCAGAATTTTAATATTGATTGGTAAAGTTTTGCTGGGAATCTTACATTACAAATTACAGAAATTTATGTTGCGAGTTCCCTGAACTCCTCAGAGGGTGGTCAGTTACCACCCAAAGTGAAGCAGGCAATTCCTCCCTAGACAGTCACATTGAGGCACGGAACGAGCATGGAACACAGTTCCCTAAGGCATCCCATGGCATGCTCTCCCCCAGGGACCAAGAGTTTGCGATCCTACTGGGACAAAGTAATGCTGGTGAGCTAAGTCTATAGCCTTACTGAGCTTTTGTCTCTCAGTGTGAGCTTTCTCTGACCACTACTAAATGGGATTTAGGTGTCAGCCACCATATGTCTGCCACTCTACCAAAGGTATAGTGATAGTGTGATTCCAACAGGGTGGCTTTTATGTGAAACTGGGATGCTGGCTAATAAAAATTAAAGTTCTCTCTCAACTGGGCACTGGGTTGTAGCAAGGCTTCTTTCGAAGACCTCATAGGCCTCGTTTTGTTTAATACGCCATCCTCTGGAACGTGCGGAGTTCATATCATGCAGACTATGTTGGTCAGCTACTGTTTTCGAATACACTTTTACTCTTTGTGAATAGGGGCAGCAAGGCGGCGAGACAAGAGCAATGAAAAGTGTTTGTCGATCAAGACATAAGTAAAGTCGTAGAGATGTAAACCGTTAGGAGAAAAAATAACCTAATTACATTACACACACACACACACACACACACACACACACACACACACACACACACACACACACACACACACACACATACATTAACAGAACTGCGGCTTGGCCAGGACTCGATCCTGCGTTCCCATGATCAACCCTGTGTGGACTGATGGTGGAGTGATGTGTACTTTGGTCAGACCACACAAGACTGGGCATGGGAACGCAGGATCGAGTCCTGGCCAAGCCGCAGTTCTGTTCATGATTCTGTTAATGATACTGTGCTTATGGGAGATTATAAAGAAAAGTTGCAAAGGTTAGTGGATGAGTTTGGGAGTGTGTGAAGGTGAACATAGATAATTGTAAGGTGATGAGGGTATCAAACGATTTAGATAAATAAAAAATGGACATCATATTGGAGGTATGGAGTATGGAAGAAGGGAATGTTTTCAGATATTTGGGAGTTGACCTGTCAGCGGATGGGTTTATGAAGGATGAGGTTAACCATACAATTGATGAAGGAAAAAAGGTGAGTGGTGCGTTGAGGTATATGTGGAGACAAAAAAACGTTATCTATGGAGGCAAAGAAGGGAATGTATGGAAGTATAGTGGTTCCAACACTCTTATATGTGTGAAGCTTGGGTTGTAAATGCTGCAGCGAGGAGGCGGCTGGAGGCAGTGGAGATGTCCTATCTAAGGGCAATGTGTGGTGTAAATATTATGCGGAGAACTCGGTGTGGAAATTAGGAGGAGGTGTGGAGTTACTAAAAGTACGAGTCAGAGGGCTAAAAAGGGGTTGTAGAGATGTTTTGGTCATTTAGAAAGAATGGATCAAAGTAGAATGACTTGGAGAGCGTATAAATTTGCAGGGTAAGGAAAGAGGGGTAAGGGTCGTCGCCAACAAAACCTCATTTACCAAGAGGGAGTAAAGAAGGTCTTGTGGGCGAGGGGCTTGGACTTCCAGCAAGCGTGTTTGAGCGTGTTAGATAGGAGTGAATGGAGACGAATGGTTTATGGCACCTGATGAGCTGTTGGAGTGTGAGCACGGTAATATTTAGTGAAGGGATTCAGGGAAACCGGTTATTATAAGTTTAGCCGGACTTGAGTCCTGGAAATCTGAAGTACAATGCCTACACTTTAAAGGAGGGGTCTGGGATATTAACAGTTTGGAGGGACTTCTGAACTGTCATAACTGAGCACCTCTGCAAAAACAATGATTATGTATGAGTGAGGTGAAAGTGTTGAAGGTGAAAGTAATTTTTTTTTTTGGGTCACCCTGCCTCGGTGGGAGACGGCCAACTTGGAGAAAAAAAAGTAT
>NC_091340.1:1117128-1157128 GCF_038502225.1 Cherax quadricarinatus | reverse complement strand
GTCCAAAAATTATCAACACACCGAACTGTGTCTACATGTGTCGAGTCTCAGTTCTTGGTTCTGAGTCACAAACTAGGTCGGTCAGAAATTACATTTTTTCTAGCGTCTTGGGAGTTACCGTACCTACTCTTGGAACTGTGTAGCGATTTTGCCTCGTCCAGCTAAATCCTCATTCTGATGCAAATACAGCGTCTTGGAAATGGGAGGTAATCACTTTCGATCTTTGTATCAAGATCCTTTTATCGGCCTCAAGACGCCTCCTTCCCCTGTCCTTGAAGGACAGAGTAGGATTTGAGGTGAACAAGCGACATGCATCTTTAATGGCCCTCGTGTAAACCTAATAAACCAACATGAAATGTTTAGGATGAGGTTAGGTTTGGTCAGATTTGTCAGGAAACAAGACAAGTGTTTCCTGATCCGGGTCTTAGTCATATGATGACCCGCAGCTGGAGGTTTTGGTCATCCGACCGAGGCCATAAAAATTATGGTTAGGATTACAACCATTTCATCCTTCAAAGGATGAGGAATTGGGTTATGTGACCTGGGCTGTTGTTTCAACGAGGTTATGCGGTCTGTTCTACACGGAAAACACTAGTATTGCTGTCACAACTGCTAGAAAAATCTCTAAGAAACAAGAACCGTTAAAAAGAGAGAGAGAGATTCAGCTGCTAGGAAAAAATAGCTTGTGTAAAAAGAAGTGAGAAAAGAAGAAAATCCTCTTTTAAAGTATTTTTTCGGCTCTAAACTGACACTTTAACCAAAATTTTTAAAGGGGTGGACCGGTAAGCCAGCGGAAGGCCTCGGTCAGATGACCAAAAGCTCCAAAGGCGAGTCATCATCTAAGACCCGCGTCAGGAAACACTTGCTTCTTTCCTGACGAATCTTACCTAACCTAACCTGTGCAATAACATTCCCTTACAGGGCAAGCGATAATGCTAAGTACGTGGGGAATGAGAGGTAATTAGGTTTGATTTAAGGAAAAGGTAGTTCTAGCTCCTCCCATGAAGGAATTTTGTGGTGTATTTTGTACCGCCTCCCATGTCTTAATCATGTCTCAGCTAGCCCTTTCTTCCTCAAAGTTCCTCAGATAATTTATTATAATATATTCATCTCAGCTCTTCCATGGAGTTTGGGATTTTTTTTTTTTTTTTTGGGGGGGGGGGCAAATATTGGGGACTATTACTTACTGCAACTCACTGTGAGGCTTTTATGTTAGGCTCACATACTCGAAGGCGGCACCGAAATACCTCGTATATATTATCCTGAAATATTCGCTGTTTAGGTTCGTGAATTCTGCTTTGAGGTCTGACAGCCTGAATAATATATGCCACAGTAATGATAAGTTAATGTACTATTCCACTGATTTTATAGTTTTATTTATTTTTTTATCCTCAGCTGTACTCCATCTTCAGTCTATCCTCTCCTTCATAAATGTACCCTATTTTCCGGCATATAAGGCGCACCTTTTCTCCCACGAAAACGTTTTGGAAAATCAACCTGCACCCTGAATACGCAAGGTCATTGGTAGGCTTTGGGGTTACTCTTTAGCAGTTGTTTACTAACGGCACGTTACAAGTACTTGGAAACATAGTCTTATTTGTTATATACGCTTGTGAGCCTTATATGTCGGAAAATACGATAAATGACCTTGATAATTTTTCTCACTCAACTCCAGCAGCTACTTACTGGCACAATCTGGTAGCCGGTACAGGAGTCCCTGACGCCGGTCTCTCTCATGTTCTGTTATCTCTCGTTAAATTTGTATTATAAGAAAACAGTCCTACAGAGCTCATCCCCAGGAGAGAGAGTTCTATAGTAGGGGACCAAGTGTTGCTCCTTCAGGAACTCCAGTGGTAACATTTCTCTACATATATAAATTGGCAGAATTACCGACAATGTACTAAGGGAGGCATGAGCAACTATTTAGACATTTGTTATGGCTACATTTCACTCTCCAGTAGCTTCACCAAGCCAATTCATTAATGACTTGATAAATCTCCTGGAGAGCGAAACGTGCCCTTTCGCCAAGCATTTTCTCATAATTTTTCATTAGTCACTGCTCTCGTTTTCCCCTCACACTACATCTTACACATTATAACAGTAAAGATTTGTAATTCCTATTTTGTCGTTTCCAGATTAGTATTTCATGAGGAAATCCACCGAGAATTTTGCTTAAATCTAAATAAACGAAGTCCCCCCCATCCATTTCTTTATTGAATACTTTCTGTCACTCTGTCGTAATAGCTTAATAAATTTGATAGAAAGGAATTGGCTAATCGAAAACCGAACTGCTATTGCTCTTGAAGTTTTTTATTCAGAGAGAGAGAGAGAGAGAGAGAGAGAGAGAGAGAGAGAGAGAGAGAGAGAGAGAGAGAGAGAGAGAGAGAGAGAAACTTACCTATTTGTGGTTAAGATAAGATAAGATTTCGTTCGGATTTTTAACCCCGGAGGGTTAGCCACCCAGGATAACCCAAGAAAGTCAGTGCGTCATCGAGGACTGTCTAACTTATTTCCATTGGGGTCCTTAATCTTGTCCCCCAGGATGCGACCCACACCAGTCGACTAACACCCAGGTACCTATTTGCTGCTAGGTGAACAGGACAATAGGTGTAAGGAAACGTGTCGAAATGTTTCCACCCGCCGGGAATCGAACCCGGGCCTTCCGTGTGTGAAGCGGGAGCTTTAGCCACCAGGCCCCGCCTCTTCACTGGCCGCTACTAGGTCACTCTTCCTGCTCCATGAGCTTTATCATACCTCTTCTTAAAGCTGTTTATGGATCCTGCCTCTACCACATCACTTCCCAGACTATTCCACTTCCTGACAACTCTGTGACTGAAAAAAATACTTCCTAACATCCCTGTGATTCATCTGATTCTTCAACTTCCAACTGTGACCCCTTGTTGCTGTGTCCCATCTCTGGAACATCCTGTTTCTGTCCACCTTGTCGATTCCTCTCAGTATTTTGTGTGTGTGTGTGTGTGTGTGTGTGTGTGTGTGTGTGTGTGTGTGTGTGTGTGTGTGGATCCTTATTAATTGAAAAACAATATCGACATTATGACTAACATTCACTTTCATCAACGATTTCATTTAGAAAAAAAGGCAGAATTATAGCATAAACAACCTCACGTGCTCCTTGTGCACCATGATACACACATTAGTCAGGTGGAACAGCAAAGAAGTCTTATATATGGTAATAAAATGCCCCATTATTTTTTCGTAATTTTACTGTCGTTTGTAGAAACGACTAAAGCTCGCATGAACGACAAAAAGAAGTTGGCAGGAATACTTTATGTCGTCACTTTACAGTGTGTACAAAAATTTAATAGCTCTATCATCTTTTATCTGTTACCAATACGCTTGTGTAGTTGCTGTCAGCTGGCTCGAGTTGCTGGTGTCAGCTTGCCTGTATTGCTGGTGTCATCTTGTTTGTGTTGCTTGTGTTAGTTTGCGAGTGTTGTTTGTGCCAGCTTGCTTGTGTTGTTAGTACCAATGTATTGTGTTTGCCTATCTATCTCCTTCTGTAATATCACTTGTTGTTAACAGCGTTAGTTATGGCTTTCAGTGTCTGCTGAATCTGCCAACGTCAGTTGTATCTGCCAGTGTCAGTTGTGGGTGACGGTGTCAGTCCACATAGCATGAACTAAGCTGTTGTTTGAGTCTTGTGTGACGTTGATGTTCGCTCAGTAATTGCATAATGGCCAGGCAACACGCATCATGCTTAATACTGCACGAGGCAGGTCGATGCTTATTTCTCGGAGGCGTTGTGCAACATCCACTCATGGCTGATAACCCACATGCGTCAACGACCTCGTACTCAGATATGATTCGACGCCCCGCACTTCCCGGTTAGGCATGACCCGCAGGCATCAACAACACAAGGACATTATCATCAACACAAACACACTGACAACTACACAAGCATGCTGACAACTACACAAGCATACTGACAACTACACAAGCATGCTGACAACTACACAAGCATGCTGACAACTACACAAGCATGCTGACAACTACACAAGCATGCTGACAACTACACAAGCAAGCTGACAACTACACAAGCAAGTTGACAACTACACAATCATACTGACATCAACACAAGCACACTGACATCAACACAAGCACCCTGACATCAACACAAGCACACTGACAACAACACAAGCTGACAACACAACCAAATTAACACGAACAACACAAGCACGCTTACACCAGCTATACAAGCATGCTGACATCAGCTATACAAGCAAGTTGACAACAATACAAGCAGGTTGACAACATCAGCGTACTGATATTAAAGATAACAGAGCTATTAAATTTTTGTACACACTGTAAAGTGACGACAAAGTATTTCTGCCAACTATTTTTGTCGTTCATACGAAGCTTTAGTCGTTGCTACATGTGAAACGAAAATTACGAAAGAATAATTGGGGATTGTTACTATATGCAAGACTTCTTTGCTGTTCTACCTAACTAATGTGTCTAGCATGGTGCACAAGGAACACCTGAGGTAGTTTATGTTAAAATTCTGTTATTAACAGAGCATTTTTTTCACTAACTGGAAGTGTTTATGGAAGTTAATGTTAGTCGGAATGTCGATTTTTTTCAATCAATAATGAAATGGACGAATTAAAGTTATGAAAGAAGTGAGCTTACTTCATGTACACACACACACACACGCGCGCGCGCACACACACACACACACACACACAATACCTTGTGATGGTCTTTAATAAAGACTGCATATAATGTAAAGGTTTTTTGATAATTCTCTACAAAGAATCTAATCTCATTATAGACACCGTTTTGTCGCTGTTTTTCCTCGCTCCAACACTATAGTTTAGATTCAATCATTTTCTTAATAAACAATCATATGAGAATTAAAACTCAATTATTACCTAATCAAAACAATTTCTTAAGCCTTGATTATTTCCTAATTAAGACACTTATTTCCCAAGACAAACATTTCTTAAACTAATCATATTTCTTAATAGAAATAATTTCCTAAGACCCAATTATTTCCTAAATTAAGATATAATTTCATAATTACGATACAGTCAGTTAAGACTTTCATTTTTTTAATAAAACACGGTCATTTGCTACGTAAAATTTTCAACTATTTTTAACGAAGCAAAAAGTTATAGAAGGAAAGACAGCACATCACAACTGTTATACCTTTCAAGGTGACGGTAAAGAGCTCTTCAACCATGGGATCTGAGCTTTCCTTTCCCGCGGATTAACCTAGACTGCTGGTACTACATACTCCAGGATGGACATGATATATACCCTATACAGTGTCGCTAATAATTCATTCTTGACGTTCATGAGAGCAAATATGAGATTTGCGAGGCGGCCATTTGCCAGACTAATTCACACATCATGCCATTAGCTAGTGGGTGTACGACTGTATGCTAGTGGGTGCATATTTGTGTGTATGCTAGTGGGTGCACGATTGTGTGTATGCTAGTGGGTGCACGATTGTGTATGCTTGTGGGTGCACGACTGTGTGTATGCTAGTGGGTGCACGATTGTGTGTATGCTAGTGGGTGCACGATTGTGTATGCTTGTGGGTGCACGACTGTGTGTATGCTAGTGGGTGCACGATTGTGTGTATGCTAGTGGGTGCACGACTGTGTGTATGCTAGTGGGTGCACGACTGTGTGTATGCTAGTGGGTGCACGATTGTGTGTATGCTAGTGGGTGCACGATTGTGTATGCTAGTGGGTGCACGACTTGTGTGTATGCTAGTGGGTGCATGACATGTGTGTATGCTAGTGGGTGCATGACATGTGTGTATGCTAGTGGGTGCATGACATGTGTGTATGCTAGTGGGTGCATGACATGTGTGTATGCTAGTGGGTGCATGACATGTGTGTATGCTAGTGGGTGCATGACATGTGTGCATGCTACTGGGTGCATGACATGTGTGTATGCTACTGGGTGCATGACATGTGGGTATGCTACTGGGTGCATGACATGTGGGTATGCTACTGGGTGCATGACATGTGGGTATGCTACTGGGTGCATGACATGTATGCTACTGGGTGCATGACATGTGGGTATGCTACTGGGTGCATGACATGTGTGTATGCTACTGGGTGCATGACATGTGGGTATGCTACTGGGTGCATGACATGTGTGTATGCTACTGGGTGCATGGCATGTATGCTACTGGGTGCATGACATGTGGGTATGCTACTGGGTGCATGACATGTGTGTATGCTACTGGGTGCATGACATGTGGGTATGCTACTGGGTGCATGACATGAGGGTATGCTACTGGGTGCATGACATGTGGGTATGCTACTGGGTGCATGACATGTATGCTACTGGGTGCATGACATGTGGGTATGCTACTGGGTGCATGACATGTGTGTATGCTACTGGGTGCATGACATGTGGGTATGCTACTGGGTGCATGACATGTGTGTATGCTACTGGGTGCATGGCATGTATGCTACTGGGTGCATGACATGTGGGTATGCTACTGGGTGCATGACATGTGTGTATGCTACTGGGTGCATGATATGTGGGTATGCTACTGGGTGCATGACATGTGTGTATGCTACTGGGTGCATGACATGTGTGTATGCTACTGGGTGCATGACATGTGGGTATGCTACTGGGTGCATGACATGTGGGTATGCTACTGGGTGCATGACATGTGGGTATGCTACTGGGTGCATGACATGTGTGTATGCTACTGGGTGCATGACATGTGGGTATGCTACTGGGTGCATGACATGTGGGTATGCTACTGGGTGCATGACATGTGGGTATGCTACTGGGTGCTTGACATGTGTGTATGCTACTGGGTGCATGACATGTGTGTATGCTACTGGGTGCATGACATGTGTGTATGCTACTGGGTGCATGACACGTGTGTATGCTACTGGGTGCATGACACGTGTGTATGCTACTGGGTGCATGACATGTGTGTATGCTACTGGGTGCATGACATGTGTATGCTAGTGGGTGCATGACATGTGTGTATGCTACTGGGTGCATGACATGTGTACTCACCTAGTTGTACTCACCTAGTTGAGGTTGCGGGGGTCGAGTCCGAGCTCCTGGCCCCGCCTCTTCACTGATCGCTACTAGGTCACTCTCCCTGAGCCGTGAGCTTTATCGTACCTCTGCTTAAAGCTATGTATGGATCCTGCCTCCACTACATCGCTTCCCAAACTATTCCACTTACTGACTACTCTGTGGCTGAAGAAATACTTCCTAACATCCCTGTGATTCATCTGTGTCTTTAGCTTCCAACTGTGTCCCCTTGTTACTGTGTCCAATCTCTGGAACATCCTGTTTTTGTCCACCTTGTCAATTCCTCTCAGTATTTTGTATGTCGTTATCATGTCCCCCCTATCTCTCCTGTCCTCCAGTGTCGTCAGGTTGATTTCCCTTAACCTCTCCTCGTAGGACATACCTCTTAGCTCTGGGACTAGTCTTGTTGCAAACCTTTGCACTTTCTCTAGTTTCTTTACGTGCTTGGCTAGGTGTGGGTTCCAAACTGGTGCCGCATACTCCAATATGGGCCTAACGTATACGGTGTACAGGGTCCTGAACGATTCCTTATTAAGATGTCGGAATGCTGTTCTGAGGTTTGCTAGGCGCCCATATGCTGCAGCAGTTATTTGGTTGATGTGCGCTTCAGGAGATGTGCCTGGTGTTATACTCACCCCAAGATCTTTTTCCTTGAGTGAGGTTTGTAGTCTCTGACCCCCTAGACTGTACTCCGTCTGCGGCCTTCTTTGCCCTTCCCCAATCTTCATGACTTTGCACTTGGTGGGATTGAACTCCAGGAGCCAATTGCTGGACCAGTTCTGCAGCCTGTCCAGATCCCTTTGTAGTTCTGCCTGGTCTTCGATCGAGTGTATTCTTCTCATCAACTTCACGTCATCTGCAAACAGGGACACCTCAGAGTCTATTCCTTCCGTCATGTCGTTCACAAATACCAGAAACAGCACTGGTCCTAGGACTGACCCCTGCGGGACCCCGCTGGTCACAGGTGCCCACTCTGACACCTCGCCACGTACCATGACTCGCTGCTGTCTTCCTGACAAGTATTCCCTGATCCATTGTAGTGCCTTCCCTGTTATCCCTGCTTGGTCCTCCAGTTTTTGCACCAATCTCTTGTGTGGAACTGTGTCAAACGCCTTCTTGCAGTCCAAGAAAATGCAATCCACCCACCCCTCTCTCTCTTGTCTTACTGCTGTCACCATGTCATAGAACTCCAGTAGGTTTGTGACACAGGATTTCCCGTCCCTGAAACCATGCTGGCTGCTGTTGATGAGATCATTCCTTTCTAGGTGTTCCACCACTCTTCTCCTGATAATCTTCTCCATGATTTTGCATACTATACATGTCAGTGACACTGGTCTGTAGTTTAATGCTTCATGTCTGTCTCCTTTTTTAAAGATTGGGACTACATTTGCTGTCTTCCATGCCTCAGGCAATCTCCCGGTTTCGATAGATGTATTGAATATTGTTGTTAGGGGTACACATAGCGCCTCTGCTCCCTCTCTCAATACCCATGGGGAGATGTTATCTGGCCCCATTGCCTTTGAGGTATCTAGCTCACTCAGAAGCCTCTTCACTTCTTCCTCGGTTGTGTGCACTGTGTCCAGCACTTGGTGGTGTGCCCCACCTCTCCGTCTTTCTGGAGTCCCTTCTGTCTCCTCTGTGAACACTTCTTTGAATCTCTTGTTGAGTTCTTCACATACTTCCCGGTCATTTCCTGTTGTCTCTCCTCCTTCCTTCCTTAGCCTGATTACCTGGTCCTTGACTGTTGTTTTCCTCCTGATGTGGCTGTACAACAGTTTCGGGTCAGATTTGGCTTTCGCTGCTATGTCATTTTCATATTGTCTTTGGGCCTCCCTTCTTATCTGTGCATGCTGTGTGTATGCTACTGGGTGCATGACATGTGTGTATGCTACTGGGTGCATGACACGTGTGTATGCTACTGGGTGCATGACATGTGGGTATGCTACTGGGTGCATGATGTGCGTGCGTGAGTGCATGTATAAAATTAGTTTGCGAGATTTAATTATCGTGTTGTTCTTGTATTTACGAGTTTATTTCTTATTAAAAATTGTTTCTTGTTTCACAAATAATTAATTCTCATTATTCTTGGTGGAAATAAAAAAAATGCATATTTTATACTAGCGCGTGCACGTACGTACGTGTGTGTGTGTGTGTGTGTGTGTGTGTGTGTGTGTGTGTGTGTGTGTGTACTCACCTATTTGTACTCGCCTATTTGTGGTTGCAGGGGTCGATTCATAGCTCCTGGCCCGCCTCTTCGCTGATTGCTACTAGGTCCTCTCTCTCTCCCTGCCCCATGAGCTTTATCATACCTCGTCTTAAAACTATGTATGGTTCCCGCCTCCACTACGTCACTTTCTAGGCTATTCCACGGCCTGACTACTCTATGACTGAAGAAATACTTCCTAACATCCCTTTGATTCATCTGAGTCTTCAACTTCCAATTGTGACCTCTTGTGTCTGTGTCCCATCTCTGGAACATCCCGTCTTTGTCCACCTCGTCTATTCCGCTCAGTATTTTATATGTCGTTATCATGTCTCCCCTGACCCTCCTGTCCTCCAGTGTCATCAGGCCGATTTCCCTCAACCTTTCTTCGTAGGACAATCCCCGTAGCTCTGGGACTAAGTCTTGTTGCAACCTTTGCACTTTCTCTAATTTCTTGACGTGCTTGACTAGGTGTGGATTCCAAACTGGTGCTGCATACTCCAGTATGGGCCTGACGTAAATGGTATACAGAGTCTTGAACGAATCCTTACTGAGGTATCGGAACGCTATCCGTAGGTTTGCCAGGCGCCCGTATGCTGCAGCAGTTATCTGATTGATGTGCGCCTCAGGAGATATGCTCGGTGTTATACTCACCCCCAGATCTTTTTCCTTGAGTGAGGTTTGCAGTCTTTGGCCATCTAAACTACATTGTGTCTGTGGTCTTCTTTGCCCTTCCCCAATCTTCATGACTTTGCATTTGGCAGGGTTAAACTCAAGGAGCCAGTTGCTGGACCAGGCTTGTAGCCTGTCCAGGTCTCTTTGTAGTCCTGCCTGATCCTCATCCGATTTGATTCTTCTCATTAACTTCACATCATCTGCAAACAAGGACACTTCTGAGTCTATCCCTTCCGTTATGTCGTTCACATATACTAAGAACAGCACAGGTCCTAGGACTGAACCCTGTGGAACCCCGCTTGTCACAGGCGCCCACTCTGACACCTCGTCACGTACCACGACTCGTTGTTGCCTCCCTGTCAGGTATTCTCTGATCCATTGCAGTGCCTTTCCTGTTATGTGTGCCTGATCCTCTAGCTTTTGCAGTAACCTCTTGTGAGGAACTGTGTCGAAGGCCTTCTTGCAGTCCAAAAAAATGCAGTAAATCCACCCCTCTCTCTCTTGTCTTACTTCTGTCACCTTGTCATAAAACTCCAGTAGGTTTGTGACACAGGATTTTCCTTCCCTGAAACCGTGCTGGTTGTCAATTATACACTTGTTTCTTTCCAGGTGCTCCACCACTCTCCTCCTGATGATCTTCTCCATGACCTTGCATACTATACATGTTAGTGATACAGGTCTGTAATTTAGTGCCTCATGTCCGTCTCCCTTTTTAAAAATTGGCACTACATATGCCATCTTCCATACCTCAGGGAGTTGCCCAGTTTCAAATGATGTGTTGAAGATCTTTGTTAATGGCACACACAATATCTCTGCTCCTTCTTTAAGGACCCACGGAGAGATGTTGTCTGGTCTCACCGTGTGTGTGTGTGTGTACTCACCTAGTTGTACTCACCTAGTTGAGGTTGCGGGGGTCGAGTCCGAGCTCCTGGCCCCGCCTCTTCACTGATCGCTACTAGGTCACTCTCCCTGAGCCGTGTGTGTGTGTGTGTGTGTGTGTGTGTGTGTGTGTGTGTGTGTGTGTGTGTGTGTGTGTGTGTGTGTGTGTGTGTGTGTGTGTGTGTGTGTGTGTGCGCATGCATATTCATAATTACTTATACTTACGTGAAGTTATAAGTGCAATGGAGCACAGGATGCAACGTGTGGTCATGAGGGGATGTAGGATGGTGATGGGAAATGGGGATAGTGATGGAAAAAGGAGTATAACGATTGGAAATGAGGGATAGTGATGGGGGATTTGTAAGGAAGCATCATGGGTTGCACCAGAGCATCACTCTCTCTTTCTCTCTCAGCAATTCTCGCTCATAAAAACATTATATTTTGCTCACGTCTTGGTTCACTTTTATTGCTGTATTTCTTTCTCTCATTCCTCTTCATTTCCTCTCTCATAAACTTGCTTTATTGAAAACATTTCAACAGTTTTTATCTCTCAGAACCGTGACTGCTTCTAGCCACTACCGTGACTGCTTCCAGCCACTACCGTGACTGCTTCTAGCCACTACCGTGACTGCTTCTAGCCACTACCGTGACTGCTTCTAGCCACTACCGTGACTGCTTCTAGCCACTACCGTGACTGCTTCTAGCCACTACCGTGACTGCTTCTAGCCACTACCGTGACTGCTTCTAGCCACTACCGTGACTGCGTCTAGCCTCTACCGTGACTGCGTCTAGCCTCTACCGTGACTGCGCCTAGCCTCTACCGTGACTGCGCCTAGCCTCTACCGTGACTGCGCCTAGCCTCTACCGTGACTGCGCCTAGCCTCTACTGTGACTGCATCTATCCTCTACCGTGACTGCGTCTAGCCTCTACTGTGACTGCATCTAGCCTCTACCGTGACTGCATCTAGCCTCTACCGTGACTGCGTCTAGCCTCTACCGTGACTGCGTCTAGCCTCTACTGTGACTGCATCTAGCCTCTACCGTGACTGCGCCTAGCCTCTACTGTGACTGCATCTAGCCTCTACCGTGACTGCATCTAGCCTCTACCGTGACTGCGCCTATCCTCTACTGTGACTGCATCTAGCCTCTACCGTGACTGCATCTAGCCTCTACCGTGACTGCGTCTAGCCTCTACCGTGACTGCGTCTAGCCTCTACCGTGTGCGTCTAGCCTCTACTGTGACTGCATCTAGCCTCTACCGTGACTGCGCCTAGCCTCTACTGTGACTGCATCTAGCCTCTACCGTGACTGCGTCTAGCCTCTACCGTGACTGCGTCTAGCCTCTACCGTGACTGCGTCTAGCCTCTACCGTGACTGCATCTAGCCTCTACCGTGACTGCATCTAGCCTCTACCGTGACTGCATCTAGCTTCTACCGTGACTGCGTCTAGCCTCTACCGTGACTGCATCTAGCCTCTACTGTGACTGCGTCTAGCCTCTACTGTGACTGCGTCTAGCCTCTACCGTGACTGCATCTAGCCTCTACTGTGACTGCATCTAGCCTCTACTGTGACTGCATCTAGCCTCTACTGTGACTGCATCTAGCCTCTACTGTGACTGCTCCTAGCCTCTACCGTGACTGCGTCTAGCCTCTACCGTGACTGCGTCTAGCCTCTACTGTAACTGCTTTTATTTCATTCTTCTCTTGGCATCTTAATAATAATCTGGTATTTTACTTTTCATATATATCTGTCTCACCTGCCTCCATTCCTTCCTGGTCGCTTCCGTGTTAAATATTGGGTATTTATCACCCTTATGTCTCTATGGGTATCACCCCTATGTTCCTTTGGGTATTTGTATACAAGGATTATGGCTACGACTCAATAAGAAGGTAAGAGACCCCAGACTCGTCCAGTGGGTGGCAGTCATCCCGGACACATCCAGTGGGTGGCAGTCACCCCAGACACATCCAGTGGGTGGCAGTCACCCCAGACACATCCAGTGGGTGGCAGTCACCCCAGACACATCCAGTGGGTGGCAGTCACCCCAGACACATCCAGTGGGTGGCAGTCACCCCAGACACATCCAGTGGGTGGCAGTCACCCCAGACACATCCAGTGGGTGGCAGTCACCCCAGACACATCCAGTGGGTGGCAGTCACCCCAGACACATCCAGTGGGTGGCAGTCACCCCAGACACATCCAGTGGGTGGCAGTCACCCCAGACACAGCCAGTGGGTGGTAGTCATGGTATTGTGGGTTAACAGGGAACTGTTACAGCTATGGTATTGTGTCATTAATTCTTCATTATCTTCTTTTGTTATATTCTCTCTCTTTTTTTGCATTGTGTTCTTCATGTTCTCTGTTATTTTCTCTTTGTGACTTATTCCTCGTGCTTTGTTTCATTATCTTTCAAAGACCTGAGGCCTCGGTCCTTCACTCCTATCTTTTTAATTTATTTTATTGTGGGCACGACGGTTGAGTTCAATGTTGTTGTTGTTGCTCCTACCTCTGCTACTGCTGCTGCAGCTGCAGTTATTCTGTATGTGCGTCAGATTCAGGCTTGTCCTGGTGTTTTGTCTGTCAGGAGTAACGAACAAGTTCTCCTGTAGCTGATGTTATTCATATGATAGTCGCCCCGGGTAGCTTTTAGTTTGACGGAGAACCCCAATAGAAATAAGTCACTCATTCTTTGGTTATCCTATGTTCTCTACACACATGCTGCTATGTATAACAATCTATGTAACTATATTTGTGTACACCTGAATAAACTGCAGAAATTTCAGATCTAGAGAATGTACAGAGAACCTTTACTGCACATGTAAGTTCCATCAAATACTCAAATACCTTTACTGGGAACGCTTGGAAGCACTTGTACTCACTGGAGTGCAGGCGAGAGAGATGCATCATAATCTACACCTGGAAAATCCTAGAGGGACTGGTCCCTAATCTGCACACACAAATCATTCCCTACGAAAGCAAAAGACTTGGTAGGCGATGCAACATACCCCCAGTGAAAAGCAGGAGCGCCATTAGTACATTAAGATAAAACACATTAAGTGTCCGGGGTCCAAGACTGTTCAACAGCCTCCCACCAGGCATAAGAGGGAATTACCAATATACCCCTGGTTGTCTTCAAGAGGGACCTGGACGGATACCTAAAGTCAGTACCGGATTAGCCGGGATGTGATACGTGCGTTGGACTACGTACGGTCAGCAGTAACAGCCTCATTGATAAGGCCCTGATCCACCGGGAGGCCTGGTCATGGACCGCCCCGCGAGGGGCGTTGATCCTCGGAATACCCTCCAGGTATGTATGCATGTATGCATGTATGTTTATGTGTGCGCGTATCTGTCACTGCTATTATAAAACAAACACGGCCCACAGAGACTTAACTCATTAATCAAATAAGTCTCTCAGAAGTAGGCTGTGAAAGATTGTATTAGCCACCGGGTTGCTAGACGCAAACAGCCCAGCTGGCCAGACAAGCGCCAGACAAGCGGCCAGGCTGCGGGAGCAAATAAAACTATTGAAACCCATCGAAGGTATATTAAAGCGGTATCATCTATTTTTCAGCGAGTCCTCACATTAAACTCCATTCTCTACTGTTTAGTAGTTACAAAACTTTACCTAACATATAAATTGCGTATAATCGCGCTCTCGATCCAGGAAGGGAGAGGGGAAGAAACTGACAAATGTGTTATCTTCAAAAGAGAATTGGGTAAGTTCTTAAAGTCAGTTCCTGACCAGCCGGGCTGTGGTTCGTACGTTGGACTGCCGGCCTGTGGCCAGCAGTATGAGCCTGATTGTTCCAACATTGATCCAGCAGGAGACTGGTCTGGCAACGGACAGCTGGAACGTTATTAAGTTTATTTAGGTACAGGTACACATAAATACAGATACACAAATTATCATACATAATAACCTGTGTAAATTACCTAGGATAACCCCCCCAAAAAAAGTCAGTGGCTTATTTCCAATGGGGTCGTTGCCGTTGACCTCCGGAATCATCCTTCGGGGAATGAAAAGAGTGATTGCAGGAGGAAAGGAAAGGGAAAGACTGAGTGGGGAGACGGGGAGGAAAGGACTCACTGAGGGAGATGAGGGAAGGAGAGAGAGGAGTGAAGGAGAGAGAAGAGGGAAGAAGAAAGGGAGGGAAGGAGGGAGGGGTGTGTACAGACCGTCATAAAAGAATGCCTTGAGAAAGAGTTGGTAAGGGGCTCATTAGCCATAAGACGCATCAATCCTTAAGAGTTGCCTGCTTGCTGCTGCCGTGATGACGTCAGCTGCCCAGAATGGCCTTCATTGGGTTGAATGGAAGAAAATGGAGTGAAGCTGTAGCCTATTACGGCCGAGTGCAGGCATGGCATCCCTGGTTGGGGTGGAGGGAGAGGTCCTGAGCAAGGAAAGCTGGGACGGGAGGAGTATGGATGTGGGCAGGGAAAGTAGACGCCGAGAAGGGAGGGCCGTAAAGCGGAGGTGGGGCGCCTGATAAAGAAAGTGGGGAAAGGGAGAAAGAAATGGAGAGGATCCATAACTGGGAACCTACGGGTGGATAAAATTGTGTTCGGATTTTTAACTCTGCCACCCAGGATAACCCAAGAAAGTCAGTGTGTCATCCAGGGACCGTGTCTTATTTCCACTGGGGTCCTCAATCTTGTTTCCCAGGATGCGACCCACACCAGTCGACTAACACCCAGGTATCTACTTGCTTGCTAGGTGAACGGGCCAACAGATATAAGGAAACGCTCCCAATGTTTTCACCCTTACTGGGGATCGAACTACAGACATTCAACGTGTGAAGTAAGTGTTGCCTACCAGGCCATGGGCCATCGTCTCGGGTACTTGAATGAACGGAGGTAGTGGGAGGGTCGTGGATAGTGAAAGAGGCTTGAGCAATAGAAGGGGCTGGGGCGGTTAAAGCCAGTGGATGGGTCAGGGGTAGTTGAATAGTTAAGGATGGTGCGAGGGTCACGAGTGATGCAGCGGGTTGATGTGATGGAAGGGTACTAAGCATAAGTGTGTGAGATTCATGAGACATAACAGTGGGACCAACAACTGACAATCTTTTTCCATCATAATCCTTCAAAGAGAATAGGTTTCGTAAATCAGGTGATGAAATCTGTCAGCATGAGCAGGGAGATGCCAATAAAGCGATGAAGATATCATCCAGCATCCTCCTATGGGTTCTGCAGCTATGGCAGCCGTATAAACAAAGTTTCGTCGCAGCAGAGCTAGAGCTCTAAGTAACAGTCCTTTAATTAAGGAGTTCTAAGTAATAGCCCTTTAATTAAGTGTATTGAAACATTTACCGACGACAACAGATTTGAATGACAGGTCACAACATGACTTCTGTTGTTTCCGCTGTAGCTCGACTGCCAAAGTCTCATGAGCTGGCGAAAAGTCTTGTCAACAACGGTAGCAACCCACTGCACATGCTGGAAGAGAAAAATTGCCAACTAATATGACAAATAATTTACTTCGTTGAAAATAGAACTGTATGGAGTCGATAAGCTTGGTAAATCTCTATTTAGAGAGAGATGTTGAAAATAAAACTTGGCTCTGCACACAGTGTTATTTCATCACATTTGACAAACCAATTCCTTGTGTAATAGTACGCAGAAAACAGGAAGATGTTTCTTGTTTAATTTCTGGGAAACCTCACAAGTGCATTTAACATCATATTCGTTGAAAAATCACAAAACGTGCAAGGATTTAAGCCAAGAAAAGGTAAGGGTGCCCCGAATCCTTTAGATCAAGAGCTCTTCAGGGGCATCAAGGTCTTCCCCCTGGAGGGGTCGAGTGGTTATAAATTGATGGCAGGGTTGCCCCATGAAAGAAATTGCCTCCTTTAATCTCAAGATTAGCGTGATGAGGTCGGCCCAAGTCAGTCTTCGGCATAATGCCGTAATGTACACTGAGGCTTGGATGCTATTCTTATACCAGTGTCTTAGTTTGTTCCCTTTTCACGACATTATGCGAGGTCTGGGAGTTTTATGTGGCTAACAAGAGATACTTATTACACTGGTCAACACATTTTCTGGTCAATATTACATTGATTACTGGGTAAGTTTGTGGTGCTGATTCCGAATGTCATCGATTGTTTTTGATAAATCTGGTATACCATTGAAAAACAAAAGATGTAAAAAATATATTGATCAGGCGGGGTTAACTTACCATCAAATGTCTTGGGCAACGATTTTTTTTTTTTTGATCAGTTTTATCGATGGCATACAATACCGATAGGTTGAAGAAATTAGACATGAGCACCAGGACACGTGTCTTGTTCATCGGTGTTGTGAATGGTACGGTGATACCGGCAGGCTGTGAGCAAGGACACTTGTGAACAGTTCAGAGCATTCAAGGAAACAGTGGACAATGAATGCTTTAATTAGTCCTAAAATGATGACTGGTGTTACTCCTGGCGAAGCGTTTCTGTTAATGTCTTCAGCAATGTATAAATGTCCCCTTTTATTCATCAACTCGTCGGTATTGTTTACCATTTAAAATTTGATACTTCAAGTGTTTTGTGTGGTTAGTGGTTTAAAAAGCCGACAAGTTGAAGATTAAGACACTTACGCAACATATGGCTCTAGTGGATGGTTCCACTATGACCCCGCCTCTTCCTGCTGCGCCTCACCTGATTACAATATATAAGCCGTATCTACGGCCCTGTGCTGTACATTCTGAAAGACTGATGGGCTGAACACATCGACTCTAGGCTGAGGGACTGATCACCTCAAACTCCCCCTCTCCTTACACCTTTCTGCTTTGTATTGGACTGATGAAGCGACTGTGTGGCGAAACGTTTCCTAATTAAAGATTCCTATATGTTGCACAAGTGTCTCAATCTTCAAGTTTTTTGTGATACTGTGGATTATAAAGATAAGTATAAGTATTCTCGAAAATTATGGCAATCTCTTTATGCAGAGCAAACCTTTTATTTTAGATGATGTTTCGTATTGGGTATAACTGTATCCTGATTTGAATTAAATCTACACACAGAGAAATGTTGTCAATAATAAAGGTTTGGCTTGCACCAAGTGTGAGGGCGGACCATCACCAACACTCCAAGTGACCTCTAGACATCAACACTACAGGAGGTAAGATCAAGTCATCACCAACACTCGAGGTGACTTCCAAACCATCACAAACACTCGAGGTGACTTCCAAACCATCACAAACACTCGCGGTGACTTCCAAACCATCACAAACAGTCTAGGTGACCTTCAAACGATCACCAACACTCCCAAGAAGTGATCTCCAGCCATCACCAACACAAACCAAGAATCACAGCATTCAGTATTGGATGTGCTTCTGGTTCTATGCAGTGATGAATTTCATGGCTTTTTGCAATCGGGAAATTAGCGAGCCTGACTACTGATTATCCTATTGAATGATATTGGTTTTCCGCTCCAGGCTATCGTAATTGCAGTTTTTGCGCTAATGGCAAAGTGTTAAATGCAGCTAGGTGCTTCAGAGAATGGTGAAAGCCTCTCTGATTGCTTATATGACAAATTGTTTGACAGTTACAAAACAGATGAGTGTAGATGAGTGGAATAAGCTCCCAAGTAGCGCCATTGAGGCGAGAACGTTGGGCGGCTTTAAAAATTGGTTGAGAATGTTAATTAAATACGTATTATATATTATTGATCCTATATAATGCCGACAAGTTGATGAAAAAAAGCATGTGCAACACTTGGTTATCTTTACGGGTGAAACGTTTATTCAGTACGACTTCGTCAGTCGAATACAGGCGAATGCAATGCTGGAGACAGGGTTCCACATTTGTTTTTATGTGTGAATGTTGTTTGGTGAGAGATGAACCTGCCTAGCATGGGCCAGAAGGTTTGCTACAGTGCTCCAATATTCTTATGCATTTCGGAAAGTAGCTCACTGGTAAAGGGTATTGATCACAACTGACAGTGCCTGGATTCGAACCTCAAGTGAGCCAAGACTTATAAGCAAGTTTCACTACTAACTGTCGCCATTTTTCGCAGTTCAATGCACCGTCAAGCATTTCATATAAAATTATAATGATTACGTTTAATATACAAGGGAATAGTTATTGCAAAATGAGTATTAAATAACACAGGAAGGTTAAATTATTAGGATTCTTAACAAAAGCTATTGTGAGTGTACAAGAATATTCTGAGTTTACAAGGCTCATTTAAAAAAAAAAAAAAACCTAAGATCAAGTTAGTCAATCTAAATGGTTAACTTATGAATAAGAATGTATTGGTACCCAATTTTTTTTCTTTTTGAGTACTGTGCACCGCTTCAGAGAATTATCTACACCACTGAGCTCTTAAGAAAATTCTTTGCACCATTACCCACGACTCAGGGAACGTTCTTGTGTTCCGATTGTGTGCAAATAAGCGTGATGATTATGCCTGTTCTTAAACTTCCAGCTTGTACCTCTGGGTTATGGGTCTGTCTTGAGTAGAGCATAGTGTTAAAAGACTTTGGACAGTCTTTAAAAGATGTTAGACTAACTTCTTTACCCTTTCTAAATTCTAGAGAGAGACATACAGACAGTGTGTGGGTGGGTGTGTGTGTGTGTGTGTGTGTGTGTGTGTGTGTGTGTGTGTGTGTGTGTGTGTGGGGCATCTAGTAACCCCTCTTATCTTAACAGGCACCAGAGAGACAGAAAAGAGAAGAGGAAGGTGGAAGAGCATCAATGTTGCAATTAGTGGATGAAGCATCGAGCCTCTACAATTTTTTGCCATGAATAAGTGGATAATAATAATAAATTATAATTTTCATTATGCTAAAATAATAATAATAATAATAATAATAATAATAATAATAATAATAATAATATAACAATAATAATAATTGCTCAATCAATAATTGCTTTGAAGATTAGGCCTTTCACAATAAACACAAGATCAAAAAAAAAAAAAAAAGTTTCGAAACTATGAAGAAAAGGTATATGTGCAAAACAAGATTTTGTTGTGGCAACTTATCGCTTCATTTAGTGCTAAATAAATTCGGAGTCTCGATACACTCTTGGTTAAAGTTGATGGACTGATTATATCATCTTCATTTCACAACTACAACAGTTGTCTATGTATTTGACTGAAGAATGTGAACATATTGTTTACAAAACTGACACGTTGATAAATGAGTGAATTTGTGCAACATTTGGTTGTCTTTATTCTGGAAACGTTTCGCCAAGCAGTGGTTTCTTCAGTCCAATAAAGAGAAAGGTGGAAGATGGGGAGGAGTTCGAGGTAATCAGTCTGATTATCTCAAACTCCTCCTCATTTTCCACCTTTCTCTACATTGGACTGAAGAAGCCACTGCGTGGCGAAACGTTTCCAGAATAAAGATACCCAAATGGTTGATCAGGCTCTGATCCACCAGGAGGACTGGTCACAGACCGGGCCGCGGGGGCGTTGACCCCCGGAACTCTCTCCAGGTAAACTCCAGGTAAATGTTGCACTGTCATTTATTGACTGAAGAAACCTTTTATGTAGGCGAAAAGTTTCAATAATAAAGATTCATAACTGTTGCACGTGTGCCTTACTCATCAACTTGTCCGTATTTTATACTAATTTCAACAAAGCTGTGCACAGAGCGAAATTTTGTCACAATAAATGGTAGTCCTGTACCAGTGTCATCTCTATTACTCTCGCCAGAATCCTGTTCCTTCTAACTTGTAGCTGGGCGAACTGTGGACCAAGGCGACATGTGGTTAGTCAAAGGCACTCTAAGTATGGAAAACTTTGATTTTTAAGACGTTTCACTTACAGTGGGACTTCTTCAAGTGCGCTCGATACACCTCCACTGTGAGTGAAAATAAAATTGATTTTTCCCCTGTGTAAATTGTCTTTGATTTACTGGTTTCGAGTTTATTGGTTATACCAATCTTTTTTTTCCTCTGTTGCCATGTTAAAATAAAATGTTTTATTTCAAACTAATAATTTCGAAATGGCTGCGCCGAATACAAACACTCAACAATAACAACGCAACAAACGTGTACCATTTTATCTAGCAGTGAGCAATATGTTGCAACATTCATGCCATTTTTTTTCGATATGTTTGGGAGGAATGAGCGAGGGGACGGAAATTCTATTAGTTTGAAAATTCCGTCGCATATACAAACATATTAAAACAAATCTATTGATATTTACACTAAGCGTTGATAAAATTGCTATCTTGTTGAGGGAAATTATGCAGTTATTTTATTTCGGTTAACCTTCAAATACCGAAGCTTATCAACAGTGTACATGGATACGTGGGAATGCAAGGGAAAGATACGTAGTCTACACTGAGGCTATCTGCCGAGATGAATTATCTAAATATGTGCAACACCTGGGTAACTCTGAGGATGTTTTAGCGGAAGATTTGAATGTCCATACCAGGGCTACCTGCTGAGATGAATCATCTCGACACACCTGCAACACCTGTGCCGAGATGACCTGAAAAGCCAACCAGTGGCTTTTCAGGTCAATGCAGAGATGATATACGAAGTAATGAATGGAAAAAGTCACTGATAGGCGAAATGCATTCCAATAACGATACACAGGTTTTGCACACTAGTTTAAGTCCTCATCTTGTTGGTATTGTGTACCATTACTTTAAGAATTATCAACTTCTACCAGGAGGTATTGTCTGGTTGTGAGAGTTAATGAGAGTAAAGCAGTAGGTGAAGTTATGTGGCCAGAAAGTCTCAAGTGTAATGAACAATTGTCAATTTTTGAGTACAGTGAATAAGCCCACAAGTGGGCTTGATAAAGCCCTCTTGTGGGTGAAACGTTGTACCAATATAGATTTCACTGTACCAAGCCTCAAAGTGAGAACAGCTGAGGTTCTCAAGAAGGAAATCGAAATCTCTCTCTCCTCACATGCGGATGCTTCTATTCTACTGAATGGCTTTTGATCCGAAGAATCAGAGTTACCCTTTTCTACCTTAGAGTAATCCTGATTACCTTCTGTTCCTCAGAGGCGGTACGTCCCTCCTGCGGACTTAATTCTTTACTAAAGGTAAACAAGTGGATCATCACACAGCCAACAGTTAGCCCCCAGAGTAAACCCAGGATAAAAAAAATTATGTATTTTCTTGTACAATAGTATTAAGAAGAAAATATTTTCTTGTATATAAAGGGCAAAATGAATAGACGAGAATGGCACATACATTAACAGGGTAGCACTGAAAATGGGTAGGGCAAATATTTTTGTTAGTGGTTTTGGGTTTGAGAAAGAATTGCATAGTAAGGGCCAGTAGGCCTGCTACAGTGTTCCTCCTTATATTATGTTACCCACGCAAAATATATATATATATATATATATATATATATATATATATATATATATATATATATATATATATATACACATACTTGACGTGATGTTGGAGTGTGAGCAAAGTAACATTTATGAAGGGATTCGGGGAAACCGGCAGGCTGGACTTGAGTCCTGGAGATGGGAAGTACAGTGCCTGCACTCTGAAGGAGGGGTGTTAATGTTGCAGTTTAAAAACTGTAGTGTAAACCACCCTTCTGGCAAGACAGTGATGGAGTGAATGATGGTGAAAGTTTCTTTTTCGGGCCACCCTGCCTTGGTGGGAATCATAAGTGTGATCTGATCATCTCTGGCTCATCTAACACTACAAGAGGTATTCTTCACCTGTGATCTGTGACGAAGGCTGTCTTATCATGTAGTAGGCAAGAGGCTGTCACACAGTGTCGTAGGTGGATGTGTGGCTTTCACACCACGTATCAGAGGTAGGTGATAGGTTGCTAGACCCTGTGTGAGAGGCAAGCGGATGGTTGTCATACCCTGTGTGAGAGGTAAGTGGATGGCTGTCACACCCTGTGTGAGAGGTAAATGGATCGTTGTCATACCCTGTGTGAGAGGTAAGTGGATGGTTGTCATACCTTGTGTGAGAGGTAAGTGGATGGCTGTCACACCCTGTGTGAGAGGTAGGTAGATACGATGGTTGGTTACTAGGGGTTTAAAACCTATCGACTACACGAGTCATCAAGGCTGCACACAAACTCTTCACCACCAGACAAGAATACTTTAATGACTACAGTAAGGTTTAAGATAAAAAAATCTTAGCATATATATACGCCCAGAGAAACGCACTTCCTCTCGGTAAATGCATTCAGTAGGTAGGAAAGGCTGAACGAGAGTCAGTTGTCCTTGCTTCGTACATGAACGTCTAAGTCTGAAAACTCATTATATAAATTATTTTACATTATAAGTAATACAAATTAAATTTACATGTTCAAGCGGATTTGTAGACATTTTTTAATTATGTAAATTACCAAAAATTATGCAAATGACGAAACTTATGCAAATTAGCCAATATTAAGCAATCTAGTCTCGCTTAAAAATAATCGGGGTCTCCATTTTGTACCCAACAGTGAATATGCTAAATTATAAGGAATACTGAATCTATCATTGTGAATACGTATGAATATTTCAGTACACGATATTGTTTTCCATTAGATCCCTATCAGTATTTGCAGCAGAAAAAGGAACCGCTAAATTCAACACAAAGGCAACTACTCAGTACCTACAACACTAAGAACGCTACTCGATTCTTACAGCAGCAGCGGCGGCAGAAAGGGAACTCATTCCTTCAGAAGGAAAGCAACTTAGTTCCTACAACACAAAAAATACTCAATTCTTGCACCAGTAGCAGTAGAAGGGTCACCACCCATGCAGATGCCGTTGGGTTCCTACTTTTACAAGGATTGCACCGTTCCTATCCCCTCTCTAGCCTGAGGTGGCCAGGAAGAGGGATAGGATCTACTACTAATGAAGGCGTTCCTCAAGCCTTGGGCTCCAGCAGGATCCGTATTATTTTTATACACTCCCCTTTGAGTGCTAAACCTTAATGGATCATACAGCAGCATCCGGAGATGGGGTGAATACCGCAGAAGGGAGGAAGAAATCGCCTATTACTGATAATTACGAAGACGTAGACAACAAATGAAAAACATGTATATTTGGAAAGCGTTTCCGTGTAGAGCTTTATCAGGCCATGACTTGATAAAGCTCAACACAGAACGAAATGTCCCAGTAAATACTTGTTCTTCAACTGTTTTCTTCATACTCTGAAGGGAACTTAAAGAACCTATAAACACCGTCATCAAGCGTGTTTGTTCTTTGGTAAGAAATGTCAGATAGTCGCGTTTTATCCATCGGAAGAGAAAATTCATTATTTCCTGATCCGGGTTTTTATCAGGTAATGACCCGCTCATTGATAATTACTGGGTATCAGTGATTATGCAACCACTGAAATATTAGTGGTGGGTATCAGCAATTAAACCACTGAAATACCAACGTTGGGTATCAACAACTAAATAACCACAAGCGTACAAGTGCTGGATATCAGTAAATAAGTTGCCACTATATACAGGTGTTTAAGCAGCTACTGGCTTGCAAGTGTTTAATACCCGTAATTAAGCCACTGTTGGGTTACAGGTGTTACTAACAGTGTAAACAACCGCAACATAATCGCTGAAAATCTCACATTTTAAAATGCTACCAACCTTACTTACAACGTGATAAAACATCGTATATATCTGCAACATTAAATATATGCTGCTGCAACCGGCTGCATCCGAAAATATTGATCGTGAGTGAATTAATTTTGCTCACCACAAAATGTACCGTGTCTATCTTCTCGGAGTTGTTACACCACTGTCGGGGCCAGGAGCTATGACTCGACTCCTACAACCACAATTAGGTGAGTACAGGTAAACTTAAAGAATCCGGGCTACCACCACTACCATTCTAGTGGTGCAACACTGCAGAAATGCTCTACAGATATTAAATTTTAACGCTCTAATCTATAGTAGTTATATAACCAACTAGTAAAATAAAGTTAGTTATCTGTAACTGCTTGCTAAGGTGCTGGGAAGTGTTTCATGGTAGCTGGGTCATCAGCACTCACTGCAAGTGTTTCATGGTAGCTGGGTCGTCAGCACTCACTGCAAGTGTTTCATGGTAGCTGGGTCATCAGCACTCACTGCAAGTGTTTCATGGTAGCTGGGTCATCAGCACTCACTGAAAACAATGTTCCATGGTAGCTGGGTCGTCAGCACTCACTGTAAGCAATGTTCCATGGTAGCTAGGTCGTCAGCACTCACTGCAAGTGTTTCATGGTAGCTGGGTCATCAGCACTCACTGCAAACAATGTTTCATGGTAGCTGGGTCATCAGCACTCACTGCAAGTGTTTCATGGTAGCTGGGTCGTCAGCACTCACTGCAAGTGTTTCATGGTAGCTGGGTCGTCAGCACTCACTGTAAACAATGTTCCATGGTAGCTAGGTCGTCAGCACTCACTGCAAGTGTTTCATGGTAGCTGGGTCATCAGCACTCACTGCAAACAATGTTTCATGGTAGCTGGGTCATCAGCACTCACTGCAAGTGTTTCATGGTAGCTGGGTCGTCAGCACTCACTGCAAGTGTTTCATGGTAGCTGGGTCATCAGCACTCACTGCAAACAATGTTTCATGGTAGCTGGGTCGTCAGCACTCACTGCAAGTGTTTCATGGTAGCTGGGTCGTCAGTACTCACTGCAAGTGTTTCATGGTAGCTGGGTCGTCAGTACTCACTGCAAGTGTTTCATGGTGGCTGGGTCATCAGCACTCACTGCAAGTGTTTCATGGTAGCTGGGTCATCAGCACTCACTGCAAGTGTTTCATGGTAGCTGGGTCGTCAGCACTCACTGCAAGTGTTTCATGGTAGCTGGGTCATCAGCACTCACTGCAAGTGTTTCATGGTAGCTGGGTCGTCAGCACTCACTGCAAGTGTTTCATGGTAGCTGGGTCATCAGCACTCACTGCAAGTGTTTCATGGTAGCTGGGTCGTCAGCTGTGGAGAAATTTTCTCCAGAAGGGGAGTATCAGCCCCCTTCAGCCCTGAGGGGCCAAGCCCTCTCAGAAGGGGCGAGTATCTTGTTTACTGCTAGAGTGAGTAATTGATCACAGATGCCGTATGCATGGTCAAATGACCTCTGCTCCTTGCAGTCCAGTGTTGCAAAGTGTATTTTTATAAGAGACAGTGCATCTCTTACTTTAGCAGGACAATTAAGGAAAATTCTGCTCCCACTTTATTACCATAGTAAAGATAGTGGACATTGTTGTCTATGCTTAAGACAGCAAGAATCAAACATTCTGCTTTGCTTCATCGAGGAAGTGGCAAGGAAGCAAGGAGTACTATGTCAGCTTTTCTTTGTGCTGGGGCAGTGACGGCATGGAGGGCTGGGGCGTCTTTCAGATTACTTTTGACTCTACTGAGAGTGACACTGACGCCAGGATAACCAACAAAGAACACTGATCTGTGCGTTAGTGTGGACAAAGTGTCTCACAAAACACGATAAACACTTACAGAGAAGTGTGATCAACTTCTTAGTGATATTGTGTGAACAATTATTGATGAACAGTGTAACAACGAGTGTTGCGATCCAACAGTGTAGTGCGACATTCTTCAAAGAACACTATTCTTCAATCAACTCAACGGATATCCGGGCGTAATTACGGGTCAGATACATATACCCAGGTAAGTGTTCTAACTCGTGATGTACTACTATTGACTGCGCAGTTGAGTATAAAGTCGTGAGTTAGTCACTTATCATAAACCCCGGTGATATGCGGACCATTGAGTCCACACAAGTAGGTACATCGTCAGCCACCAGTGTGTGAAATATGCTGACATAACACCCCCTAGGGGTAATTTATAATCATACAAATTATATTTCTTGACAGCCCATGTTGAGATGGTTTCGACAGCTTCTAGACCTCGTCTGCAGGGGCGGCTGTGCAGGCGATGAGTTGTCCTTTTAAGTTAAGTATAAGTCTTTAAACTTAACTGGTAATGCCATTTCTCAACAGAATTGGTCGTGCTCGAACCGGATAAAGACCACACTGTGGTCCAAATATGTTGTACTACAGTGTACAAATAACCTATGAGCCAAGGTCCTTCGAAAAAAGCTGTAAAACTAGTGTTTTACAATATAAATCAGTATAAATGAGTCCCTCCAGACTCAATCACAGAGAATGGGCAGCCAAAAGAAAACGGGCGCTAACCCAGCGTTCGCCCAAAGAAAACGGGAGCTGGGTGACTCACCCAACGAAAACGGGAGCTGGGTGACTCACCCACACCCTGCACCCACCGCTCCAATCTTGAGAAGTGCTGACCAAGACAACAGCCCAACAGATGTTCAGTTTGTCTATGTGTGTATATACACAGTGTTTATAATGTTTATAGACAGAAATTAAGAGACAAGATTGTGTTAAAGTTTGTTTCTTATAGATCTACCTGTTATATTAAAGGAACTTATATATAAAGTGTAAGCTTTCAAATATATATTAACAGTGAAATTTATATATGTGTAAGTAATATTCACGGGTAATTTAGTTATACAGTGACATTTATAGTGTATAGTGAATGAAGTGTATAATATCGTTATTTACGATTAATCATCGTGGTCAGGCTGACACAGCAAACTCAAGCCATAAACACCAGACACATGTACCCTGTACCCTTCATGGTCATTGACCCTGAGGTTAAGCTTAGTGGGTCAGTAGTGTCTGACTCGATTATTGCTGACTTAAGCATAACAAAAACTCAGCTGTCTATAGCAGTACAGTGTTTTTTAAACACTCTAAGTGTAGTGCTAGAATTTTCAGTATACCATTAAAATGGCTTGTTTGAAAACTCAGTTTTTCTGTAAGACTAAGATTACACAATTAGAAAATCTAATTTCAGTCTGTATAGGATTAACTCAAGATACAAACATAGATTTTGATGATCTTGAGGTCAAGTTTGAATTATTTACACAACGTATGGAAATAATTAATTCAGACTATACACATTATGAAAATAAATTTCTTGAATCAGATCCATCTGAGGATGAAATTAAAAATGTTTTGGATACTTTTAGTGATCAACAATTAAGGTGGACAGGAGTACAGGCTATCTGCCGTAAAACTCTGTCACAGAGACCTACTACTAGTGGTCAAACACCTGTTACACCTGTAACAACAACAAGTGTCCCATTACCAAGCTTACCTACATTGTCATTACCTATTTTCAAAGGTCATAATTATGAAGAATTCATTAGTGGGTTTCAATCCATAGTAAATTCACGAACTGACATAGATGAGATTGCTAAGTTCAATTACCTTAAATGTCTTGTGAAGGGAGAACCCTATGAACTGATTAAGTCATTTCCGGTGGTCAAAGGCAATTATCAAATAGCCTTACGTGTCGTAGCAGACAATTACTTCGATGCTGACAAGGCCAGAGTTAGACATGCAGTCTTAATATCAAGCTTGAAGCCACCCAAACATTGTTTTTCAGACTTACAGGCATTTAGAATCACATTAGACAATAGTCTCAGATCTCTAGGTGCTAAATATGACCTAAGACAATGTGATTGGTTTATGGTTTATCAGTGGTATTGTACAAGATAAGTTGTCACCACAAACTATTGAACGATTAAATATTATGTTCAATAAACGCTATTTCACTTGTGAGGAAATTAGCAATGGTTTACAAACAATAGTTTCATGCATGCAAGCAACGAGACAAGATGAAAAATCCACAAATCTGGTGGATAATAAACCTTCAACTCAGTATAAAAAGAGTATAACTACTCCCACTAAACCACATAATGGGAAATCCCATATAGGCATTTATCAAACTGTGAATACAACAGACAGTAAACAGACTGTCACACATAAACGTACTCCAAAATGTGTACTTTGTGATGGAACACATTGGGCACAGTATTGTAGTCAATACACATCAATGGAGGCACGTAAACAACGTGTTCATCAGCTGAAAAGATGCATCAAGTGTTTAGGTGAACACAAGGGAGGAAAATGCTCACTGAAGAAGTGTTTTAAATGCAAGGGTATGCATCATACAGCATTATGCCCAAATACTTTTGCTGAACAGCAGCAGACTTCCACAGAATCAGGAAGTCAACAAGCAACAGCATTAAATGTGAGAGATAAGTTTAAAGCAACTGCTCTCCCGATAGCTCGAGTTGAGTTATCTAATAAATTACACAAAACCAATGTGCTAACACTATTTGATCAAGGCTCACAAAGGTCCTTCATAAGAAGAACAGTGTTGCAGAAACTGAATAAACAACCCTATGCCAAAATACAGTTAGATATAGCTGGTTTTTTCCACAATTCTGGTAAACAGACATATGACCTAGCCAGAATCACTGTTGGTCTAGGAAACAGGAAAAAGACAGTAGAAGCTGTGGTAGTAGATGATTTGCCTAAGTCTGTGCAGATCCAGGGATTAAAAGAAACAGTTGCAGCACTGAAAGCAGCTAAGGTCAAGTTAGCCTGTCCTGACATACAGACGGACACAATTAGTCCAATTGATTTAATCATTGGAAGTGATTATTATCACTGTTTTGTGCAAAATATAGTAAGTAAACATGATGTTCACTTGCTGAAAACAGCAGGAGGCCACATGATATGTGGTCCCATTCCCTCTCAAAGTGGGAAAGAAACTGATATTGATTCAGTGGAAAATGTACTAGTTACGAGAATTACCGCTGATCATGTACCACAGCAAAAATTATCATTACTGGAAGAAATGAATGAACCAGTTGATAAGTTGTGGGATTTAGATGCGATAGGTATTGATGTAAATAAACCAAGCCCACAAGAGTCTCAGACTTATAGCCAATATTTGGACACTGTCAAATATGAAGATGGACAGTATTGGGTTAGGTTACCATGGAAATTAAATCCACCACATCTGCCTAGCAATTATCGCATGGCTTTCGGACAGATGAAAGCGTTAGTGTGGACAAAGTGTCTCACAAAACACGATAAACACTTACAGAGAAGTGTGATCAACTTCTTAGTGATATTGTGTGAACAATTATTGATGAACAGTGTAACAACGAGTGTTGCGATCCAACAGAGTGTAGTGCGACATTCTTCAAAGAACACTATTCTTCAATAATTGTTCACACAATATCACTAAGAAGTTGATCACACTTCTCTGTAAGTGTTTATCGTGTTTTGTGAGACACTTTGTCCACACTAACGCACAGAACAGTGTTCTTCGTTGGTTATCCTGGCGTCAGTGTCACTCTCAGTAGAGTCAAAAGTAATCTGAAAGACGCCACAGCGCTCCATGCCGTCACTGCCCCCAGCACAAAAAAAAAGCTGACCTAGTACTCCTTGCTTCCTTGCCACTTCCTCGATGAAGCAAAGCAGAATGTTTGATTCTTGCTGTCTTAAGCATAGACAACAATATCCACTATCTTTACTATGGTAATAAAGTGGGAGCAGGATTTTCCTTAATTGTCCTGCTAAAGTAAGAGATGCACTGTCTCTTATAAAAATACACTTTGCAACACTGGACTACAAGGAGCAGAGGTCATTTGACCACGCATACGGCATCTGTGATCAATTACTCACTCTAGCAGTAAACAAGATACTCGCCCCTTCTGAGAGGGCTTGGCCCCTCAGGGCTGAAAGGGGCTGAAGGGGGCTGATACTTCTCAACATCAGCACTCACTGCAAGTGTTTCATGGTAGCTGGGTCATCAGCACTCACTGCAAGTGTTTCATGGTAGCTGGGTCATCAGCACTCACTGCAAGTGTTTCATGGTAGCTGGGTCGTCAGCACTCACTGCAAGTGTTTCATGGTAGCTGGGTCATCAGCACTCCCTGCAAGTGTTTCATGGTAGCTGGGTCGTCAGTACTCACTGCAAAAAATATTTCTTAGTAGCTGGGTTTTTACAACTTGTTAAGAACATAAGAACAAAGGAACACTGCAGCAGGCCTACTGGCCCATGCGGGGCAGGTCCATGTCAACCCCCGGCTTAGACCAATGGCCCACCCAATCAGGTCACCTCCACTTCAGGAAGGAGCACGGCATCTGACCCAGTAGCACCAGCTAGTCAGGTCCAACTCTCACTCACCCATACCCACTCATGTATGTATCTAACCTATTTTTAAAACTACATTTGAGTTGTAAGCTTTTGTGCGATTTTTATTTTATGGGACAAAATTATTCTGTATTCATATATTTTTATATATTTAATTAATTAGTTTTTCTTACTCATTTTTCTTTTTATATATTATTTTAATATTTTTATTTATATTTTATTTTTAATAAGTGTTTTACTCTTGTTTAATCAGATTTTAATAAATATTTTTTACTTTTTTTTTTTTTACTTTTTTTCTCATTTTTTGATTTGTAACCAAGTAACTGTACTTAACAGATTTTTTATACAATAATATTTCTAGCTGTGTTGAGGCTTGAAATTCCTTACGTCAGGTTCATTACCTCGATATCCTACGAAAATCGTGTTTATTGTGATTGTTCATGTTCAGATTCGTTTATTGTTATAGTGAACAAAAAGGCACAATACCGTGGCTGGAACATTATACAAATAACCCGCACATACAGAGAGGAGCCTACGACGTCGCATGTAACTACTACTCCTGTTTTGTTATAATTTCCCTATCAGGAAACTTCTTCCAGGAATATTAATGTGGCCCAACTAAAAAATAATGCGTCCTCTGGTCGCTTCAAATTTTTAGTACTGGCGTGCTTTTCTCAAAGAAATGTTAGCAGTGATTTTGGTGTGAATTTTTGTTATTTTCATTTTTTTTCCGTACAGTAACTAGAGAACATTTTTTTTAATTGGATTCAAGTCGTAAATATTTGTGTATCTTACCTAGGAAAAAGGCTTGGATTAGTTTTCGTCTTTGCAGGTTCTAATTTGTCATTTTTATTGTAGGAACTGGGATATTAGCTTTCATGCGAGAACCTGTGAATGCCTCTTTCCGATCGACTTCAACACTGATATTGAACTGCGCTAGAAATACATAGCTTATACGTGCATATAGAGAGGACTGGGCTAATGGTCCAAGTCGGACCGAAACGTCATCACAAGCTTCTCTCTCCTATGTGCAGATTTGTGTATTGTTCCAGTCACGGTATTGTGCCTTTTCGTTCTTTATGCTTCGGATATCTTTCTCGGATAAAGCAGCATCCAAAACACATCTGTGTTAACTGTGTTGAGTAGATGTAGGAAGGCAAAGTACCAAATTCTTATTGTAATAACATTGTTGTATACATAGAAATGACATCACGTTACGTATGTTTGAAAAGACACTGTTACACACTGTAATTATGTTATTCCGCTGATTTTACTAGTCTAATATTAATCATTTACTCGACATAATACTGGGAACTAAGTTATATTCTAGAAGGAAAATTACAAGCCGTCGTAACAGTCACTGTGTACACGACTCTAAAGTCACTATATGTATACATAAATTTTCTTAGAATCACCGAATGCGTATGTAATTGATTATAAAGCTACTGTCCTTAGAGCTACATCATGTACACATGACTGACCTTAGAGCTACAGTATGTAAACATGTCCTAACTTAAAGGTCACTGTTTCAAATGTTTCTCCAAAGCGGTTTCGATTTATTTTAGCTTTGGCCTTCAATATTTTTGTCATTGTTGCTCTATCAGAAAGCTTGTCAGTGTCATACTGGATTCATTCAATTTTTCTTTCTCTGTTCCATCCTCGTCCACTGCAATAAAATCACAGAATATAAATTTATTGAGCAGAGATGGTTTTGGTAAAATTTCTACTTCGGGTAAAGAAACAACAACGACGTTTCTATCAGGGTTCATAAAACTCAATGTAGGGAGAAACGTGTGTGACATTAAATTCTGTGACTTTATACAAGCTCGCGGATTTCTTGCCTCAGTCACTAAATTTCCCTATTAAATTTCACGCCATTGATCAATAGAAATGTTGATACTGAATGAGCAGGGTTTCCTTTAGACGCGAGATATCGTAATGTTACCGGTATTTTGTTAAATATTGTATACTGTTATTTTCCAGTTATTTTATGTAGTAAAATTATATTTAAATCGACTAATCTTTACACCAGGCTACACCAAGCGAGGCTACACCAAGCGAGGCTACACCAAGCGAGGCTACACCACACCAGGCTACACCAAGCGAGGCTACACCACACCAGGCTACACCAAGCGAGGCTACACCACACCAGGCTACACCAAGCGAGGCTACACCACACCAGGCTACACCACACCAGGCTACACCAAGCGAGGCTACATCACACCAGGCTACACCAAGCGAGGCTACACCAAGCGAGGCTACACCACACCAGGCTACACCAAGCGAGGCTACACCACACCAGGCTACACCACACCAGGCTACACCAAGCGAGGCTACACCACACCAGGCTACAACAAGCGAGGCTACACCACACCAGGCTACACCAAGCGAGGCTACACCACACCAGGCTACACCAAGCGAGGCCACACCACACCAGGCTACACCAAACCAGGCTACACCAAGCGAGGCTACACCACACCAGGCTACAACAAGCGAGGCTACACCACACCAGGCTACAAGCAAGGCTACAGCACAGTAGACTACACCAAGCGAGGCTACACCACAGCAGACTACACCAAGCGAGGCTACACCACAGCAGACTACACCAAGCGAGGCTACACCACAGCAGACTACACCAAGCGAGGCTACACCACAGCAGACTACACCAAGCGAGGCTACACCACAGCAGACTACACCAAGCGAGGCTATACCACAGCAGACTACACCAAGCGAGGCTACACCAAGGGAGGCTACACCAAGCGAGGCTACACCAAGCGAGGCTACACCACACCAGGCTACACCACACCAGGCTACACCACACCAGACTACAAGCCAGGTTACAGCACACCAGGTTATATCAAGCGAGGCTACACCACACCAGGCTACACCAAGCGAGGCTACGCCACACCAGGCTTCACCAAGCGAGGCTACGCCACACCAGGCTTCACCAAGCGAGGCTACACCACACCGGGCTACATCAAGCGAAGCTACGCCACACCAGGCTACACCAAGCGAGGCTACACCATACCAGGCTACACCAAGCGAGGTTACACAACACCAGGCTACACCAGGCGAGGTTACACCACACCAGGCTACACCAAGCGAGGCTACACCACACCAACCCACACCAAGCGTGGCTACACCAAGCAAGGCTACACCACACCAGGCTACACCAAGCGTGGCTACACCACGCTAGGCTACACCACACCAGGGTTGGATAAATCATTATTAAGGAGCTCTCTGACACGCATCTTGGCTTGACACACAAAATGTTGAGAGTCTAGGGACCAAAATTAATCAACTTTAGGGAAAGTAAATTTGCAGCTCTATTAAAAACTTGGGCGCAGATCTAATGCAATTTAAATAACTTGGTGAGATTTTCCTCTTCACAAGTTAAAGAATAATGGCTTAAATTGAGAGGAAGTGAAGTGTGGAAATGTACGGTGGGGAAGAGTCTGTCCCATTTTGTAAATATTCAGAGGAATACTTTCGTCTTGATTCTCGTTTAGGATTATAGTCAAGGGAAAGCGCAGAACCCGTAGGAGTCATACAGTACCTGAGAAATGAGAGGTAGTCAAATTTAATCCAAAAGGAAGAAAGTAGTTCCAATTCCTCTGTATAAGCTCTTCCACCAGCATCAAGGCCCTAAATGGAGCTTAGGTGAAAACCCAGATCCACCTAAAGCTATCTCTTATCAGAATGACACCCAAGTGCCTATTTACTGCTAGGTCAACAGGGACAATGAAAGAAGACTTGAACATTCGGCTCCACCTGTCCGTGATGAAACATTACATTAGCTTTCAAATACAAGACAGGTAAGTTAATCCTCTGAATACATGGGATTTTTAACTTGACTTGTACAGGAATGGTAGCGTAGTCAGTGAATATCTTCCTGAAAAGCCTATGTTCATTTTTGTTTTAACTTATCAGATATTAGTCGAAACATCAATATATATATATATATATATATATATATATATATATATATATATATATATATATATATATATATATATATTATATATATAATATATATATATATATATTATCCATGAGGAAGTGGAACAGAATTCTTCCCCCGTAAGCCATGCGTGTCGTAAGAGGCGACTAAAATGCCGGGAGCATGGGACTAGTAACCCCTTCTCCTGTATATATTACTAAATTTAAAAGGAGAAACTTACATTTTTCCTTTTGGGCCACACCACCTCAGTGGGATAGGGCTGGTTCGTTGAAAGGAAGATATATATATATATATATCTATATATATATATATATATATATATATATATATATATATATATATTTTTATTATTATTATCACACTGGCCGATTCCCACCAAGGCAGGGTGGCCCGAAAAAGAAAAACTTTCACCATCATTCACTCCATCACTGTCTTGCCAGAAGGGTGCTTTACACTACAGTTTTCAAACTGCAGCATTAACACCCCTCCTTCAGAGTGCAGGCACTGTACTTCCCGTCTCCAGGACTCAAGTCCGGCCTGCCGGTTTCCCTGAATCCCTTCATAAATGTTACTTTGCTCACACTCCAACAGCACGTCAAGTATTAAAAACCATTTGTCTCCATTCACTCCTATCAAACACGCTCACGCATGCCTGCTGGAAGTCCAAGCCCCTCGCACACAAAACCTCCTTTACCCCCTCCCTCCAACCCTTCCTAGGCCGACCCCTACCCCGCCTTCCTTGCACTACAGACTGATACACTCTTGAAGTCATTCTGTTTCGCTCCATTCTCTCTACATGTCCGAACCACCTCAACAACCCTTCCTCAGCCCTGTGGACAACAGTTTTGGTAATCCCGCACCTCCTCCTAACTTCCAAACTACGAATTCTCTGCATTATATTCACACCACACATTGCCCTCAGACATGACATCTCCACTGCCTCCAGCCTTCTCCTCGCTGCAACATTCATCACCCACGCTTCACACCCATATAAGAGCGTTGGTAAAACTATACTCTCATACATTCCCCTCTTTGCCTCCAAGGACAAAGTTCTTTGTCTCCACAGACTCCTAAGTGCACCACTCACTCTTTTTCCCTCATCAATTCTATGATTCACCTCATCTTTCATAGACCCATCCGCTGACACGTCCACTCCCAAATATCTGAATACGTTCACCTCCTCCATACTCTCTCCCTCCAATCTGATATTCAATCTTTCATCACCTAATCTTTTTGTTATCCTCATAACCTTACTCTTTCCTGTATTCACCTTTAATTTTCTTCTTTTGCACACCCTACCAAATTCATCCACCAATCTCTGCAGCTTCTCTTCAGAATCTCCCAAGAGCACAGTGTCATCAGCAAAGAGCAGCTGTGACAACTCCCACTTTGTGTGTGATTCTTTATCTTTTAACTCCACGCCTCTTGCCAAGACCCTCGCATTTACTTCTCTTACAACCCCATCTATAAATATATTAAACAACCACGGTGACATCACACATCCTTGTCTAAGGCCTACTTTTACTGGGAAAAAATTTCCCTCTTTCCTACATACTCTAACTTGAGCCTCACTATCCTCGTAAAAACTCTTCACTGCTTTCAGTAAACTACCTCCTACACCATACACTTGCAACATCTGCCACATTGCCCCCCTATCCACCCTGTCATACGCCTTTTCCAAATCCATAAATGCCACAAAAACCTCTCTAGCCTTATCTAAATACTGTTCCCTTATATGTTTCACTGTAAACACCTGGTCCACACACCCCCTACCTTTCCTAAAGCCTCCTTGTTCATCTGCTATCCTATTCTCCGTCTTACTCTTAATTCTTTCAATTATAACTCTACCATACACTTTACCAGGTACACTCAACAGACTTATCCCCCTATAATTTTTGCACTCTCTTTTATCCCCTTTGCCTTTATACAAAGGAACTATGCATGCTCTCTGCCAATCCCTAGGTACCTTACCCTCTTCCATACATTTATTAAATAATTGCACCAACCACTCCAAAACTATATCCCCACCTGCTTTTAACATTTCTATCTTTATCCCATCAATCCCATCAATATATATATATATATATATATATATATATATATATATATATATATATATATATATATATATATATATATATATATATAACACAAACTGGAAATATTCATCTGCTAGGTGAATCCAAATTGAGCCTAAGGCCCTACACGTGAGTTATGAGATAAGGCTAAGATGAATGAATCAGAATGACGGGCGGAGACTTCTGAAAATGAAGATTTGATGAATGATCTTGAAGCAGAGCAGTGAGAGTGACGCCTGTCTCCATCCTCAGACTACACGCCCGCGAAGATGGATGGTGAAAGGTTTGCAAAAAAAAAAAAAAAAGATATGGCAAAAAATATATCTCTACGATGTTTCGCCCATCGTGGACCCCCACTACGGGTGGAACCTTGAGTATGAGGTTCTTTGCTTTAAGGCTCTTTCTACAGCCATTGTTAGCTTACTACCACTATTCTTGATCATACAGCATCGTGGACACCAGACGTGTTTCAGTCGCTGTACTATCCTTAAAAGGTATTCCCCCGTATTTCATAACGTAGTTACATGGCTGATGTATACAAGAGGAAGATGGGCATAAATAAGGGAGATATAAATAAGGTTATGAGGATATTCCTTCAGGAAAGAACTCGAAATAATGGATTCAAATTGGATAAATTTGGATTTGGAAAGGATATAGTAAAGTACTGGTTTGGAAATAGAGAAGTGGATCAATCTACCTAATAGGGTCATTGAAACTAAAAGATTGGTTAGCTTCAAACATGGGTTAGATAAATACAAGAGTGAGAGGGGTTAGATTTGAGTGGGACTTGCACTCGAGTTAATAGGGTCATCAAAGCTGGGCAACACTGATAATGGGTTGGGCGAATATTTTTTAGTGGGTTTGGGCTTGAGAAGGACCTGCCAAGTATGGGCCAGAAGGCCTGCTGCAGTGTTCCTTCTTATGTTTCCTGTGAATATTTGGAGTTGTCGCACAAGCAGATCCACAGAATCGAGTTTATTTTAGATGCACTAAATCAGATGGAAAAAACGCTAAGCCCGTAAGGGCTATACAGCGCCTAGGGAATGGGAGAAAATCAGGTTTGATCCCCTGAAGGGGAGGGTAGATCCAATTACTGTGGGTGACTCAGGATGAGAGAATCTGAGTAACTCGCTCTGTGTCCCCCCTGGGTGTGTTAGTTACCATTTTGTCCTAGGCACATGTCGATTAGCCACTATGCCTATTGTATATGTGTACGTGCGCGCGCGCGTGTGTATATGTGTGTGTGTGTGTGTGTGTGTGTGTGTGTGTGTGTGTGTGTGTGTGTGTGTGTGTGTGTGTGTGTGTGTGTGTGTGTGTGTGTGTGTGTGTGTGTGTGTGTGCGCGCGCGCGCGCGCGCCTCTCCCCGTCCAGAAGAGTGCACAACAAATTCATCAAGAATCAAAGTAGACCACTGTAAATACAAGTTGTACATAAGTATGGATATGTGAACATAATTGGGAATGAAAATGAGAGTGCCAGACCTGGGAAACACCTTCACTTAATACATTCTTGCCTTACGAATAATGAACGTGCAGTTTTAAACGTTTTCTGTCATTTCCATTTATTTTCTTCCCAGACAAACACAGCTTCTTTTCACTTTCCTATTTTGTGTTTAAACAGACGCTTTTATTTATTTTCTAACCGAACCTAATCCAACCTAACTTGCCCTAACTTAATGTTACTTAACCTAACAGTCTACCTGTTTAACTTTACTGTAGGGGAAGGGAGAACTTAAAAAGAAATACAAACAGTATTTTTTAAATTATAAGTAAGGCTGACGTAAAACTGAAATTTAATATTTTTTTTTTTTTTGCTGAATACAAAATGGGAAGTCTGAGTGAGAAACATCGTGGCGTGAAAGATGGAGGAAATGAATCAAAAATAGTTCGGGAAAGGAAAGTTGCCCGCCTCGATTTGTGGTAATGTTGAGGCAATAACAACGAAAATCTGTCTCTCTTCTCACCAATATTCTCTCTCTCTCTCCTCTCCTCTGGTATAAGGTTTTTGTGGGTGAGGGGGGTTATGTGGGGTGGATGTGGGGTTATGTGGGTGGATGTGGGGTTATGTGAGGGTGTGAGACTTTGTAGAGAGAGAGAGAGAGAGAGAGAGAGAGAGAGCAGCACACAGCAATTAACCCCTCTATATGTTAATCAGTGCCTGCCGGTCGTAGTGTACACAGAACAGCCGTCAGAGATTAGCACCGTAGCTGGTGACAAATCCTTGTTGATTGGAGTGCCTAGCCAGCCTGCTCGGCCCGGCATTTACAAAGGGATTGGGCGGACCCTGCACTGACATGGCACCGATTAGTTAAATCCTCTCATCTTTCCAATCACACTTGTGACCAATGCATCCATTTGTTAGTCAACCCCATCAACATTAAATTTGATCCCCAATGATTAAATTAATTGAGTTTACCATGAATGAATAAAGTATACCTGAGGATACTTTGTTTACTGCGTGCGGTCTCCTGTCGGGACGCAAATCTGTCTCAACATTAGCATTAGTATACTTGTATAGCAGCATTAGTTTAGCAGTACAGGTGTACTGGAAGAGTTAGACATGTAAGGACACCCAAACTGAATTCTAGGTTGTGAATTCTAGGTTGCTAGTTTTTTTTTTTTTTTTTGCAAATTGGATAGGAATACAATCTGCAATCTCCAACTTTGCCCACATCTAAACTTTTCTCATAATGGTCACCGTTCTAACTTCGTTTAGATTACATTAGTTAATAACATATAGTTAAATAGAACTAGGTTTTACTTTGCAGCAATATTTTTTAGGGAAGAGAAGGCAAGGCAATAATGCATGCTAACACACACCGGGACCAGGAGCTATGACTATCTCTGCACCACAAATAGGTGAGTACACACACAACTAGCGAATAGGAGGCTCAGGAGCTGTGAATCGACCTCCTACAAATACAAATAGATAAGTACACATGCATTAAACATCTTATCACAGGTCAGACGAGACTCGGGCCTACGCAGGTTAGGTATGGCATGTTAAGACACCAGATAAGTGTTTTCTGATGCTGGTTATCTGACCGACGCCTTCCGCTGGCTTACCTCTCCACCCTTTTAAAATTTATGGTTATGATTATAACCATCTAATTTTTTTTTTCTAGGAGAGCAGCAAATCAATGTACTCAATACTCTACCCATCCTGCCAGACCTCACGCAACTCTGGGCAGCAACCAGCACCGAGGACACTGACATTTGGGGCTTGAAGAATTGGCCTTCTTACCCTCAGTGTATGGAAGTACCGAGGT
>NC_091340.1:1094628-1114628 GCF_038502225.1 Cherax quadricarinatus | reverse complement strand
CTAACTTCTTGACGTGCTTGACCATGTGTGGGTTCCAGACTGGTGCTGCATACTCCAGTATGGGCCTAACATACACAGTGTACAATGTCTTGAACGATTCCTTATTAAGGTATCGGAACGCTATTCTCAGGTTTGCCAGGCGCCCGTATGCTGCAGCAGTTATTTGGTTGATGTGTGCCTCCGGTGACGTGCTCGGTGTTATGGTCACCCCGAGGTCTTTCTCCCTGAGTGAGGTCTGTAGTCTTTGTCCACCTAGCCTATACTATGTGTGTGAATGGTGCCGAATAGGCAAAACTGGTCAATTAGCAAGAACTCGTTTAAAATTAAGTCTTTTCTAAAAATTTCTCTTATCCGTTTAAATATTTTTTTTTCATTTATGTTAATGTAAAAATTAATAATTTTGTGCCAAAAGAACCTTAGAAAACTTACCTAACCTTATTATAATAAGCTCATTTTAATTTAGCCTAATCCAACTAAATATATTTTTCAAAAGTTCACAATAATTTAACTATAAACAAGCACAATGAAATTTTTTTGTTAGGCTCAGAATGATTTTTACGAAATTACTGCATACACAAATTTTTGCTCGCCTTATTCAGCAACAATCACATTGCTATTTAAGCCAAAATCGCAAGTTTTACTTATTCAGCACGACACACGTACACAGTGACACACACATATATATGACAAATATAATATACATATATTATATTTGTCATATATTCATATATATATATATATATATATATATATATATATATATATATATATATATATATATATATATATATATATATATCTCAATTTAAAAATCATAAAAAACGCATTACATGACAATTATATAAATGAAGAGATTTTTTTTTTTTTTGCAATAATTTCTGGAAAACTAAATATGTTTTACCTACAGTATATTTAAATATCCATCTCTTTAATACTGCTGACACCTAATAAAAAAAAGCATATCAATAAATGAGAAAAAAAATGTCTAGATATGTGACTGAACGAAATAAAGCTTTCAGAAAAATGAAAATTTAAGCCAGTGTAAATACCATACATGAAAAACAATAAAAAAAGAAAAAAAAATCTGATATATAATAAATGTGACAATAACGTGGCCGTAATAATTCACATCCAACTGATAACTTGGAAATGGATGACCACTTTTTTTAAACTAATAAAAAGTAGAGAAACAGGAAAGCATAATTTCACATATGGAAAAAAATGTAGTGCAGAAAGGCATTATGAGGGGAGAGGAGGGGAGGGGAGGGGAGGGGAGGGGAGAGGAGGGGAGGGGAGGGGAGGGGGGTACTTTTTCACTGATTGGGTAGTAATAATTGGAACGAGTCTCTCTCACGTGCACTGGGAATTTAATATTTTTTTTTTTTAGAAATTGAATCAAATTTTGACAACACGAGTATGACTCTTACTGAAATTTCAAATAGGCAATTACGATAGGTAATTACTTATTCCTGAACTAGGAAAGACCTGTTTTCAAAAGCAATTATACCGTATTACTTTTCCACAGCCAGACTACTAATGCATCGCGTGTTCAACACCCCGTATTAACTCCTCCGTTGTGTAAAGCAGAATTAAAAATCAGGCAACTTTTTTCCAGCCAAACTGATGCAGTTTAGAATTTCTCACAAAGATCGCGAAGTAAGAGGCAAAGATGCGACGCTCATAATAAGACGAATAAGGGCAAATAAAAACAATTTGTCTTTTGGAACAAAATAAATAACTAATGGTGGAGCCAAAATGCCAAGGTTTCAATCAAGAAGAACTGAAGATTCCTCTCCCGTGTGTCTTGTACATCTCTGATGCTGAAAGTTTTACCAGTCACAGAGGTCTTAGGTGGAGGTGAGTGTAATATATGGATGAAGGAAGACTGTGAGAAAACAGACATGAATAGGATGAATCATACTAGACAGAAACGGAGAAATCTATTGAATAATGTGTAACAATTAGTAATCTTTACTGTCGGTAGTGAAGATATTCATATATTGCACATGTCTTGATCATCTCTCGATATGACCTCTGTAACAAGACCGATATTTGGTACAGAGTAGTTCTCTGAAAGGTTTTAGACAGGAACAGCATCATACATAAAGGAACATGAACAATATTTTGAGAAATAGGCAGAATGAAACAAAAATATAAGACAGACATAAACGGTATGAAACATATTAGTAAGAAGCAGGATGAAAAAATTCAGAGAAACAAGATGAAACACAATAAACAGACAGTAACAGGAGGAGGATGAAAGACAGTAAACAGAAAAGACCATCATGAATATCACACAGAAAAATAAAAATTATTGGACAAACCGGAAAATGAAAAATTTTAAACATAGAAGAGAAGCGTGAAATACATTCGAAAGTAGCATGTTCGTAGCTATTAGGACATGTCAGTGGTGTGAGCAAAGAATGAAGCTTTTTGGTGAATTAGAAACATGTAGTATCTGGGTATCTTTATTTTGAGCAGGTGTTGTACACGTGTCTAATTTACCAACTTGCAGGTAATATATTTCATTAATGTAATGGGACTTGTGTGACACAGCAGCAACATGGAATCCTGGTAGAGAGGATATTTTTTGTAACCTCTTTACTAACCTCTGGTCCAACTCTTGGGCATGACCTACTTCCACTAGTGGGTTCCGCCCACCCGTGACGATGCCTTCACCTGCTGCACCTCATCTTCAGATTCACCAAGACCAAGATAGAGAACACTTTCAGGCTGAGAGACTGATTACTAGTTCTATAATTGATAACCTCTGGTTAGCGAGACGTCTCCAAAATAAAAGTGGAACAAATTTGTCTAATTCATCAACTTGTCGGCATTATATGTTATTGAAGATCTGCTGAATTTATTTCACAAGTCTGGATACAAGGAAAGTTTAATCAAGGAATTTGTTTAGTTTAAGAGTAATGGATCATCGAATGTGGGAGAATAGCAGGTATGGTATTGTAGCAATGGTCAACGTTTCGTTCACTTTGATCGGCAGTATAGTGCTGACAAGGTGTGATGAAGACGTTTCGCTCTGTGCAGAGTTTTATCGAGACCTGATAAATCTCAACACGGCGAAACGTCGTGAGAAAAAAAAAAAAACTTTTCTGCATACTGTCTCATGCTAATATTTCAATTTCAGAAGAAATTTTACGATGGACTGAAAAGACTCCAGTGAGCTAAACATCGTCCACTTTGACGAACAAAACTTGTAAAAATTTGAGTATTTATTGCCAATACTGTACATGTCTTATTCATTAGCGTACTGGTATTAGGTTAGGTAAGGTTTGTCAAGATTCAAGACAAGTGTTTCCTGACTTGGGTCTTAGTCATATGATGAACCGCAGCTGGAGCTTTTGGTCATCTGACTGAGGCCTTAAGCTGGCTTACCGGTCCACCCCTTTTAAAAATCATGGCTGTAACTATTAGATATAAAAAATCTTACCGGTATTTTATACCTCCTATAATATGATACTGTCCACTAGGTTCACTCCGGCTACTTTATATTACATATTCACTTTACACTGCCATACACGTCGGTGTCTTTTTTTGCCTTTTAAAATTGAATGGACATGTTAAATTTGCGTTTGACAACCTAGTCAATTTTAATTTGTGTTTGACAAGCTAATCAATTTTAAGTTGTATTTGACAAGTGAACAGGAAACAGACACTGAGAGAATCTACACTGATGGGCAGGTAAAGGGAGACGGGGGTCAACTGATGAATTTTTTCTTGATTGCTGGATACACTTGGCGTAGAATCAGCTGCTTCATCTTGTTTGGATTAATGGATACATGGATTCATGGATATGTACTTGATTGGATGGCTGGATGAGGGTAGGCTGTGCTGACTTAGCTGACTTGGAGGATGAGTACACGAGTCAACTAATCAATCTTGTTTGAATTGATGGACACATGTGGGTACATTCAACTGACGGATCTTTCTTGGTCCACGTGATTTTATCAGATTTTTTGCGCCTTTTTCTTCATGGATTTCTTACAGATTTTTGCTAAAGGTCTCGACAATGCCTCTACTGTCTCACAGGACTCAATAATACAGAAGACTTGGACAGTTCCATCTTCTTGTGCTTATCTATTTCTCGCCTATTTGCGGTTGTAGGGGTCGAAACACAGCTCCTGATCCCGCCTCTTCGCTGGTCGGTACTAATTCCACTCTCTCCCTGCTCCAAGAGCTTTATCGTACCTCTTTTTAAAGCTATATATATGGATCCTGCCTCCACTACATGTGTGTGTGTGTGCGTGTGTGTGTGTGTGTGTGTACACAACAGGTTTCCTCACCATTTCCCGCTTTTCCCTTTCTTCGCCATCCTCTATCACTTCCTCCTTCTACCCTTAATTCCCTCCCTTCCCCTCCCTCCCCTCCCTCCACTCAGGAACAATATTTCGCCTCAAAGTTTGAGTGATCGCTCATTTTACCCCGAAATATTTTCAAGAATTTTTTGAAGGATTTAGCCACGCACTCATTTCCTACACACACACACACAAAATAATAATATTTATATAATATTTCTGTGTGTATGTGTGTGTGTGTGTGTGTGTGTATTGGTGTTGCCAACATTATATATATACGACTTGCCGCCCCTATTCTCGCCGAACACAGGTGTATTTGTGGCAGTGAAGCAGCAGACCGATTCGGGTACCATGGTCTTGTGTGCCGTAAATCCGAGGGAAAGATTGCAAGACATGAGGAGGTTAATAACATTATCAAGAGGAGCCTCACAACAGCTGGATGCCCAGCAGTAAGGGAGCCACCCCAACTATGCAGATCTGATGGCAGCCAGAAGCGTCCAGATGGTATCACCCTTCAAGCCTGGACAGATGGGAAGCAGGTGGTGTGGGACTATACATGTGCATCTACCTTGGCTGATACCTATCTCCAATACACCAGGGAGGAAGGAGGGGCAGCTGCCAGCTTCAGGGAGTCCCAAAAGTCTAGAAAATATGGAGAACTTGCCCATCATTATATGTTTGTTCCCATAGGCTCAGAGACCCTTGGCTCATGGGGAAAGAGTGCATCTAAATTCCTTAAGGAGCAGGGAAAAAGACTCATCAGGGTAACTAGGGATCCCAGGGCAGCTAGTTTTCTGTTCCAGCGGCTCAGTGCGGCTGTTCAAAGGGGTAATGCCTGCTGTATTTTGGGCACACGCCCCAGCTCTGAGGAGCTGGATGAGATTTTCGCCTTATAATCGGTGATACACACGTAACAACATGTACCGTATGTGCCACCTTTATATCAATAGTGTATCTCTTGGATCTTCTGTACCATATTATATATATATATATATATATATATATATATATATATATATATATATATATATATATATATATATATATATATATATATATATATATATATATATAATGTTGGCAACACCAATACAGTAATAAATATTAGCAATTCCAAGGTTATATCCAGTTAATACTCGTATACTTACACTAAGTTAGCTAATAATGTCTCTGACTAATGGTGGATTATTAACACATCAGATCTCTCGTAAATTCACGAAGCTATACATGGAAGCTAAGAGGCATTTTAGTTGTCCGCAACGAGCACAAGACCAATTTAGTTCTCACTAGATAACTCTGGCCAGCTTACCATAATAAGCAGAAAATGATTGTAATGAAATACGAGTGTAGAAAATTATGATTGTAGAATAATCCGTTATTAAACTTACTGCGAAGTTTTATGTCAAGAAGTTAATGTTGACACGTAGACAAACTTGTATAACTCTTTTTACCTAAGTTACATGGGACACTATTATACTGTATATTATCGACAAGCTTATCAGATTATTGTAAATATAATATTCCTGTTTGTCTTATAGCAATCTGTACACAAGTACACGGTATTAATTCACTAGAGCTATTTCTATGCACCAGATGAAGTCATTAAAAAGAGATTTGAGATTATTCCTACTCTAGACTTTCTCATTACATTATTAAGTATTACGTATCATAAAACAGAAAAAGCTGGATTATCCACAAAATGAACCTAAGCAAAAGTAGAGATTTCTCACTGTATTAAGCCGTAATGAAGTTTTGTCCAATACAAAAAAGGAAAAATGCAAAAAGTCATAGAAACACCAGACACCTCTCTTTTCTTTTTATAACATCATAATATATAATCATTTGTTCCTGGACACATGGTATACAACACAACTGAACAAACTGCTCGAGAGAACCTAATTTATCATTGTTGAATTTATAAATTAACATCCATCACGTTCTGCAGTTTATTTTCCTGTACCAAGAGAGTTCTGATCAAAAACTTGACAGACTTAATTCAGTGTAACATTCTTAACCACCTAAGTTAGGTCGTAATAGGACATGTGTTGGATCTAGTAAGTTAGGTCGTAATAGGACATGTGTTGGATCTAGTAAGTTGATAATCTAGATTTCTGTGGTACAGAGACGTATCTTTTAAACCATGAACTGTTTTACTGATCAAATAATTGTCCATGTCAAATAATCCAGGGCTCATATTTAAGTAACATTGGGAATTATGTCGAATAAGAGAAGAGTCGAGACTTTTTAGTGAACATACGAACTGAATGTAATTAATACCCTGGCATGGTCTTAGGTCATGACTTATCTCTCATATTTAAAAGAAAGGCCTTAGTCTTTAGTTCAAATATAATACAATATTTAGGTTATTTCAAATTCAGATGGAAGGATTTTCTAGTCTGGCCTATGCGCTTAGATTCACATTGTTTACAAAGAGTTGGGTAAACACTTCCAACTGATGTGATACCTAAAATTGTAATCAGTTGATGCTTAAATGTACTTACGTTGCTAAAGGTAATAAGAGACAGAGCCTCTGGAGAATATGATGGGTCGTAGAGGTATATCAGGTTACCCTCACCACCACCTACCTACCACTACTTCCTCCTCGTGCCGAATAGGTAAAACTTGCGATTTTGAGTTAAATAGCAACGCCCTTCTTGCCGAATAGGGCAAGCGAGAATTTGTGCATGCAATAATTTCGCAAAAATCATTCTTAACCTAACGAAAAAAATATATATCATTGTGTTTGTTAAATTATTGTAAACTTATCTTAAAATATATTTAGCTGGATTAGGCTAATTTAAATTGCGCTTGTTATAAGGTTAGGTAAGTTTTCTAAGGTACTTCTGGTACAAAATTATTAATATTTACATTAACATAAATGAAAAAATCTCTTTAAACGTATAAGAGAAAATTTTAGAAAGGACTTAATTTTAAACGAGTTCTTGCTAATTAACTAGTTTTACCTATTCGGCACGACACACACACACATAATATATATAATATACATATATAACATATATAACATATATATATATATATATATATATATATATATATATATATATATATATATATATATATATATATATAATATATATATATATATATATATATATATATATATATATATATATATATATATATATATATATATATATATATATATATATATAATATATATATATATATAATTTCAATTTTAAAAAGTGGAATGTTGACGAAGTTCATTTTTCATCATTATAAATGGCCGCTGTTAGTTCTTTAACGGGAACGGACGTGTTGTGTCATATATAACATTTCACAATTTAAAAAAAAAGGGGAAATTTTACTCATTGTTTTGACACGTATTAAACTGCAAGGAAAAAAAAACTTGTAAAGAACAGAAAATACAAGTATGAATAAAAATATTAGGTCATTATATTTAAATATACTGTATAATATAGTGCACATACACGCACTTGTTATGAGGCAGTTGGCAGAAATTTTATTGGCAATACATGTAATTAACGAAAGTTAGTATAAAGTGTTAAACACAGGTCGCGCCAGGCTGAGTAAGTAGTGTATTGGTAGACAGGAACTCCAGGTAGTCATCATAGTGCCGTCTTATTGTGAAACATGGGTAGTATGTTGGCAGACAGCAACCATCCATGGAGGTACTAACTCACTGTCATACCAGTTTCAAACACAGGTAGAAGGGTGGTAGACACCAACCATCCAAGGAAGTACTATCGTACTGTCATACCAGTATGAAACATAGGTAAAAGGTTGGCAGACAGCAACCATCCAGGGAGGTACTAACGCGAGTGTGAAACCTGACAGGCAGACAGCAACTATCTAAGGCGGTAATATTCAGGGCCACATCTAAACAAGCACCAAGCTTCACGCTCACCTCCAAAACATTTTATACATGGGCGCATGTATCGAGTGGGGTCCCACAAGGGTCAGTCCTAGGGCCGGTGCTGTTTCTGGTATATGTGAATGACATGACAGATGGGAAAGAGTTAGATGTTCCTGTTTGCAAACGACGTGATGCTAATGAGGAGAAGACAAGCAGACGAAGATCAGGAAAGACTACAATGGGATTTGGACAGGCTGCAAGCCTGGTCCGACAAATGGCTCCTGGAGTTTAACCCCCACCAAGTGCAAAGTTATGAAGCTTAGAGAAAGACAAAGAAGACCGGCGACGGAGTACAGGCTCGGGGTCAAAGCCTGCAAACCTCACTCAAGGAAAAGAATCTTGGAGTGAGCATCAAACTGAGCACATCTTTTGAGGCGCACAATCAAACCGCTGCAGCATATGGGCGCCTGGCAAACCTAAGAATAGCCTTTCAGTATCTAAGAAAGAAGTCATTCATGTCACTGTACACCGTGTACGTCAGGCCCATACTGGAGTACGCAGCACCAATATGGAATCCACACCAGGTCAATTGCAAAAGTTTGGAACAAGACTAGTCCCGGAACTGAGGAGAGTTTAAGGGAACTCAACCGGATGACTCTTGAGGACATGAGGAATAGGGAAAATATGATACTGGCGTATAAAATACTGAGCGGAATTGACAAGGTGAACAGGGTCAGAATGTTTCAGATATGGGATACAGGAACAAGAGATACAACTGGAAGTTGAAAACTATGATGAGTTATAGGGATGTAATGAAGTATTTCTTCAGCCAGAGAGTTGTCAGGAAGTGGAACAATCTGGAGGAAGTAGAAGCCGGATCCATAGACAGCTTTAAGAAGAGGTATGACAAGGCTCTTGGAGCAGGGAGTGAGACTTAGTAGAAACTAGAGAGGCGGGGCCAGGAGCTGTGACTTGACCCCTGCAACCACAAATAGGCGAGTACACACAAAAACACACACACATACATACACCTTGACCTCTAGCAAAGTAAATGCAGCAGGTGAAGAGCTATGTAATTAACATTAAACAAAGCAACAATAATGTACCCCATCCTTGTCATTACCACACTGACTTACATTTGTTGCTGCAGGTTTTAGAGGGTAACGCACTAAAGTCATGTCATGTGGCACTACCTGGATAACCAACTTCGATATGGAGGGGTGGAGGATGGGCGAGTGGATGAGATACGGTGGGTAGGTCGAAGTGTGGACTTTGGGTGGGTTAGAGTGGGCTGCTTTTTGAGTGGTGTATTGTGGGTTGGTTAGCGTGGGTTACTGGCTGAGTGTGTGGTAATTTCTGGTTACCACTTACTCACAATAGACGATATTAACCCATATCCCATTTACCACTTGAAAGACATGCAAATATTAAAGTATTTCCCAGTTAGCACTTACAGAAATATATGGATATTAGCCAATTAAACAGTACTTACAAAAAAGTGGATATTAACCAATTACCACCTACAAAGACACGTAAATATTAACCAATTACACAGCTGCACTTGCAAAAACACGTAGATATTAACCAATTCCCTTGTTAGCACTTAGTAGGGTGGATATTAATTCATTTTATCCCCTCGGATCTTAATACAGACACGCAGATTCTCGTGAATTGGGGAAAAGTGCAATGTTATATACACACATTTTAGACAGTGCAATGTTTTAAACACACTTTATAAACCGAGCTAAAATTAATTTCTCTAACATATAAAGCTTTAAATAAAAAAAATCACAAGAAAGCTATCTCAGAAGCCAGGTTCAGACATCATTAAATTTATTCGGTGAGGCGAGATTATATCCACGGAGAAGCGGTAAATCATAAGGGGTCATTTAGCCCCTGGGCAATGAGGGGAGGGGAAGGGGCAGTTCATCATCTCTGGATCTGAAACATTTCGTTGTAATGGAGTGGTAAAATTATTGATGATGTCTTTTCTGTTTGATGCGTGGTGACAGCAACAATAAGTCTTCACTCGTGAAGGGTGGAAGAGGTAATTGGGGAGAAGAGAACAAGAGGAAGGAGGAGAGGAAGGAAGGAAGGAACGTGGGACGGGAGGAAGACCGGGGGGAGGAGTGGGAGAAGACAGGAAAAATTAGAGGTAACAAGTGTGGAAGAAAATGGAGAAAGATAATGGATGGGAAGACAAGAATGGAAGGGGATGGACAAGAATTGACGTATGGAAAATGAGGCGAAGGTGAGAAGTGAGTTATGAAGACGCGGCAAGAGAACAGAGAAACAAGGAGAAGGAAAGATACCGACAAAGAGATTTCAGATAAACCAAAAATTAAATATCTTAATCATCGAGGCGGCTTAACCAATAATGTCGAATAAAAATATTAAAATAAGCCAATAAAACTAATAAAGTTTATCTATAAAACCAATACCAAATGTTGCGCTTAAAAAAAAGGTAAGAAAAAGCGCTTAAAAGCATAATGAAAACAAAGAAGAAAGCTTTATCAATAAAATTAAATATTTCATTCATGAAGGAAATACCATCTTCTACAATTAAAGAAGGAACTCTCCATTACCTCTGTAGGACCCAGTGTAGGACACCCAGTGTAGGACACCCAGTGTAGGACCCACCCAGTGTAGGACACACCCAGTGTAGGACACACCCAGTGTAGGACACACCCAGTGTAGGACACACCTAGTGTAGGACACACCCAGTGTAGGGCAACCAAGTGTAGGACACACCCAGTGTAGGACACACCTAGTGTAGGACACCCAGTGTAGGACCCACCCAGTGTAGGACACACCCAGTGTAGGGCACACCCAGCGTAGGGCACACCCAGTGTAGGACACACCCAGTGTAGGACACACCCAGTGTAGGGCAACCAAGTGTAGGACACACCCAGTGTAGGACACACCCAGTGTAGGACACACCCAGTGTAGGACACCCAGTGTAGGACACCCAGTGTAGGACCCACCCAGTGTAGGACACACCCAGTGTAGGGCACACCCAGTGTAGGGCACACCCAGTGTAGGACACACCCAGTGTAGGACACACCCAGTGTAGGGCAACCAAGTGTAGGACACACCCAGTGTAGGACACACCCAGTGTAGGACACACCCAGTGTAGGACACACCCAGTGTAGGACACACCAAGTGTAGGACACTCAGTGTAGGACACACCCAGTGTAGGATACACCCAGTGTAGGACACACCCAGTGTAGGACACACCCAGTGTAGGACACACCCAGTGTAGGGCAACCAAGTGTAGGACACACCCAGTGTAGGACACACCCAGTGTAGGACACACCCAGTGTAGGGCACACCCAGTGTAGGACACACCCAATGTAGGACACACCCAATGTAGGACACACCCAATGTAGGACACACCCAGTGTAGGGCAACCAAGTGTAGGACACACCCAGTGTAGGATACACCCAGTGTAGGACACACCCAGTGTAGGACACACCCAGTGTAGGGCAACCAAGTGTAGGACACACCCAGTGTAGGGCCCACCCAGTGTAGGACACACCCAGTGTAGGACACACCCAATGTAGGGCCCACCCAGTGTAGGACACCCAGTGTAGGACACACCCAGTGTAGGACACACCCAGTGTAGGACACACCCAGTGTAGGACACACCCAGTGTAGGGCACACCCAGTGTAGGACACACCCAATGTAGGGCACACCAAGTATAGGACACACCCAGTGTAGGACACACCCAGTGTAGGGCACACCCAGTGTAGGACACACCCAGTGTAGGGCACACCCAGTGTAGGACACACCCAGTGTAGGGCAACCAAGTGTAGGACACACCCAGTGTAGGACACACCCAGTGTAGGACAAACCCAGTGTAGGACACACCCAGTGTAGGACACACCCAGTGTAGGACACACCCAGTGTAGGACACACCCAGTGTAGGGCAACCAACTGTAGGACACACCCAGTGTAGGGCACACCCAGTGTAGGGCACACCCAGTGCAGGGCACACCCAGTGCAGGGCACACCCAGTGTAGGACACACCCAGTGTAGGACACACCCAGTGTAGGACACACCCAGTGTAGGGCAACCAAGGGTAGGACACACCCAGTGTAGGACACACCCAGTGTAGGACACACCCAGTGTAGGGCACACCCAGTGAAGGGCACACCCAGTGAAGGGCACACCCAGTGCAGGGCACACCCAGTGCAGGGCACACCCAGTGCTGGGCACACCCAGTGCAGGACACACCCAGTGCAGGGCACACCCAGTGCAGGACACACCCAGTGCAGGACACACCCAGTGTAGGACACACCCAGTGTAGGACACAACCCAGTGTAGGACACAACCCAATGTAGGGCAACCAAGTGTAGGACACACCCAGTGTAGGGCAACCAAGTGTAGGGCAACCAAGTGTAGGGCAACCAAGTGTAGGGCAACCAAGTGTAGGACACACCCAGTGTAGGACAACCAAGTGTAGGGCAACCAAGTGTAGGACACACCCAGTGTAGGACACACCCAGTGTAGGACACACCCAGTGTAGGGCACACCCAGTGCAGGGCACACCCAGTGCAGGACAAACCCAGTGTAGGACACCCAGTGTAGGACACAACCCAGTGTAGGACACAACCCTGTGTAGAACAACCCAGTGTAGGACACAACCCAGTGTAGAACAACCCAGTGTAGGACACAACCCAGTGTAGGGCACAACCCAGTGTAGGGCAACCAAGTGTAGGGCAACCCAGTGTAGGACACACAACCCAGTACAGAGGACACAACCCAGTGCAGAAGACACACAACCCAGTGCAGAAGACACACAACCCAGTGCAGAAGACACACAACTCAGTGCAGAAGACACACAACCCAGTGCAGAAGACACACAACCCAGTGCAGAAGACACACAACCCAGTGCAGAACACAAGAACCCAGTTTAAGACACAAGAACCCAGTGTAAGACACAAGAACCCAGTTTAAGACAAGAACCCAGTGTAGGACACACGACCCAGTGCAGGACTAGAACCCAGTGCAGGACACACGACCCAGTGCAGGACACATGACCCAGTGCAGGACACACGACCCAGTGGTATAAACCTTGGTAATAAATACCGACAAGTTGGTTTAGAAAGACACGCAAGCAAACACTACAACACATTTATTAGAAAACGTTTCGGTCCTGGGACCTTGATCACTTCTAACATACAGAGGTAAAAAAGACATCATAGTGTATAGAAAACCTACCAACACGGACGATCTTATACATTTTTATTCACACCAAGACACCCGCACTATGAGAGGAGTCCTCATTGGCTTCTTCTTGAGAGCTCTTCGCATCTCCAGCCCTTGTTTTCTAGAAGAAGAATGCACTTACATAACACAAGTCTTTACACGTCTTCAGTTCCCATCTTTCTTCATCCGAGATTGCAGACTCAAGACACAAGCTATCCTCAACAAACCGCCCATGGAACAGCCCCCTAAACAGTTCATAGTACTCCCATGTGGCGATGTTGCCACGAATACTCGCCGGGCACTTGCTATGAGTAACATCAACGTTTCCACCATAAACACATCATCTATCAAAGACCTCACTACGAAACGCAGCCCCACACCTCTAACTTCTACAGCAGGCGTCTACACTATCCCCTGTGGGTTCTGTCCCAAGAAATATGTAGGCGAGACAGGCAGAGATCTTGCAGTCCGCCTGAATGAACATCGAAATGCCTCTAACAGAGACGATGTAAGGTACGCCTGTGTCCTCCACAGAGACTCCACGAGGCATTTGATGAACTGGAACGAGGCACAACTCGTTCTCACCGAACCAGACCTCAGACGCCGACGGTGCCTAGAAGCCTCACTAATCGCCGCCACCGACACTATAGAACGCAACACTGGAAACTACAAAATTTCAAAAACATTGGCATACATGATACTTAAGCAGCACCAACCCAACAACACAGGAGTCACATGATTTCATCGTCTACCCGTCCTCATCATAGGTGGAGGTTGTTTTGATGAGGACCTGCCTCGCATGGGCCAGCGGGCCTTCTGCAGTGTTCCTCCATTCTTGTATTCTTGTGACGTTCCTCGGGTCACGTGCATCACATCTCGCTCTCCGCCTATATATATGATGTCTTTCTACCTCTGTATGTTAGAAGTGATCAAGGTCCCAGGACCGAAACGTTTTCTAATAAATGTGTTGTAGTGTTTGCTTGCGTGTCTTTCTAAACCACACGACCCAGTGCAGGACACAAGAACCCAGTGTACAAGAATACTTCCTGTACCTTTCGGTCCGTCGTGGACGTGACAATGTTGCACAAGAGATCGAAACGTCGTCTGAAGTTCTCTCTCCAGTGTGTGGGTTGCCAGTTAACTGTTTTCCACGAACATGTCAAATAGTTGCTCATCATTGTGGCTTTCTTAGCTATCAAAACTTTGAGGCCTGGTCTCTGAACCCTTTTGGGGTGCATAATAAAGAGCATAAGAATGAAGGAACACTGCAACAGGCCTACTGGCCCATGGGAGACAGGTCCAAGAAATTACCTTATCTTTCAGTCACGGTACTGTCACAGTCGTCACCATCAAAAGCACTACAGACATTGACAGTTAAAGAGATATTTGTAAATAATGGAACTGTTTTCCTGGGGTGAGAAAGGTTCTTTCCCATTGTATGAAGTCAGTATTTTTGTTTTATTTATGGGAAAGTGTTAAACTCATAGGGGATCATGCAGCTTTTTTGAGGATGGGGGACAAATTAGGTCTGATTCAAGAAAGGGGATGGTAATTCTAATTCCTTAGATCAAAAGCACCACAGCAGCGTCAAGGTAGCGAAGGGAACTTTCACTTGACTGACTGGCTCTCCTGGCAGGGAGAACTCGCTTAATAATTCATGTGGGTAAACCCTTAGGGATCGTTAGAAGAAAGAACAGAGATCACACAAGTGTGAAGGAAAATTTTTATCACAATGTATATACAATGATGGATGTTTATACCTCAGTGTACAGTATATACTCCGACAGGTACCTATGTATACTGTACACTGATATTTCATTGTAAATGCACTAAGTGTTTATATTAAGCCTTGCTTTTGAGATTTTTGGTATTCCTGAACGGTGATAAATTGCAGTTTTTAAAACCAATGTGCAGTCGATAGGTTTTATAATTAAACTAACGTAAATCAAAAGAAGTAATATAATATCAGTGTCTGAATACTGGGACACGTACAGGAGCCATCAGTGAGCAGCATCGCACAAGCACAGGAAAATCCTCAGCCTCCAACAACAGGCTGAAACTACCACATATGGAAACTTTTCAAGCAAAAGACGCACACATAACCCACACACAGGAGAGAGGAGCTTACGACTACGTTTCGGTCCGACTTGGACCATTTAAAAAGACACACCGGGTTACTGGGTTATTTGCATATTGTTCCAGTTACGGTATTGTGCCTTTTTGTTGTTAGAGTAAAAGATGGCCTGTCTATTCAACGTTTCAACCAATATTTCATAAACAGACGACTCGAAAAACCTGGTCAGTCAAATTGTTGTTGCCGGTGGCCTGCAGACCTACACAGCCATCACATCCCTTTGATCTGGTGCTTGAACTCCTTCATTTAGAGTGCTTTCTCATATTGGCAGCCACAAGCAGGTTTGCAATTTCTGTTGCAGCTGTCAACTGCAATAGAACAGAGCTCAGGTACACCCACACACCACCACAAACAAGTAAGTAAATTTCGGAGGAAGTTGATTCAGCAGCTCGCTAGTGCCGCATCCGAGTCGTTAAAAACAATGTACGCTGTATCGAATGGAGCTCAGGAACCACGGAACATCACTGCCAATGGACAAGTGAATGGAGCACAAGCACCAGAAACTGGAGAATTCGTTTAATATAAAAGATTCTTCACAATATTTAAAACCTTCCGTATCTGGGTCCTTCCTCCCAGATTTGACCATATTTTGCACAGGGCTACTTGGAGCGTCTAACATGCAGATATTTTGGTCAGGACGTTCTTTCCAGATGCACAGAGCCTTTTGCTTTTTCTGTCCATGACTCGCACACCTAGATAATATACAACAATCCTTTATCTAGATAGTAGTAGTGTGTTTTTCTCAGCAGATAGCCTTGGTGTAGACCGCCAAGGTCTCTACAACCTGGCTTTCCCATGTACATGTACTCCCTTGTTCACAAAGGTACATGGGTACACAGCCTGCTAGATCACAGTACATAAATCACTTCCCCCTCTACCACTCATACGAGCTGCTGCTCCAGCGGAAATTAGACAATAAAGAGGAACGATCGATATAATTTCTTAACGTTGTAACGACCTCCAAGATACTTCGATACGCACTTCAAAGCTAAGGGAGACGCACATGAAAATGTATCACCATATTAATGTGAATGAGAATTATTCGTTCTGAACTGTATGAATAATAAATGAACAAAGTTCTCGTGTTATTAACACTGACAGTAACGCAAGTTGGTGATAATATACTAAGAATCTTCTGTGTACTGGCAATACAAACAATTCACTCAGTGACGTACAACAATAATCTTGCTTCGTACACCTGAATTTGGTAGTCAAGAGACTGTTCATAACACACAGTGTTATTCCATAATATCAAATTACTTTAGGAATACAGTGTTAAAGGTTCACAGTCAACAAACACAGTAATATTCTCTCAACGTACAGTCATCGTTTTGTATTTGGCTATATAGTCACAACAGGGCTGAAGATTGCTCTTCTATCTGAACAGTGAAACTACTAGCCTGTGGATGGGTGATACACACACCAGTAAAATAACATGTATATAAATACTCGTGTGATGGCTGACACACACAAACACAGAGGAGCTGTAAATCGACCCCTGCAACCACATAGGTAAGTGTACACACACACACACACACACACACACACACACACACACACACACACACACACACACACACACACACACACACACAAATATATACATATATACCGACCACAATACACCAGCCACAATGGGGAATATTTACATGTTAACAAGTGATATATTAATTCTATTAATTCATATTGCAAATGGTCAACAGCAGCTGGATTCGGTTTGATAAATTCATTTCTGTTAATTTTCTGAAAAATATGGAATTTCGGTGAACGTTTGTGAGAGTTGTGATGTTTTTTTTTTTTTACCTGTTTTGGAGGATTTGATATTGATTTTTTTTAATGATAGACTGAGTTCTTTTGGTGGATTTGATATCGATTTTTATCGTTAGACTTTGAGTTCATTTCTGTGTGAACACATTTTTCAACAGCTGGCTTCAGTCGTGCTTTAATATCTGGGTGTAGTTAAGGGGATATTCAATTTTTTCTCCAATTCCGCAGTTCAGGTAGAAATATTTTATTAGTATTTTCATTATACTTTTTAATATATATATATATATATATATATATATATATATATATATATATATATATATATATATATATATATATATATATATATATATGTCATGCCGAATAGGCACAACTTGCCATCTTGGCTTAAATAGCAACGCTCATCTTGCCATATAGGACAAGCGAAAATTTGTGTATGCAATAATTTCGCCAAAAACATTCTGAACCTAACAAAAAAAAAATATATTTCACTGCGTTTGTTTAGTATTTAATTATTGTAAACAAATCTAAAATATATCTAGTTGGGTTAGGCTAAAATAAATTGTTCTTGTTATAATAAGGTTAGGTAAGTTTTCTAAGATTCTTTTGGAGCAAAATTAAAATTTTTTACATTAAAATTAATGAAAAAAATCTATCTCTAAACGTATAAGAGAAAATTTTAGAAAGGACTTAATTTTAAATGAGTTCTTGCTAATTGACCAGTTTTACATACTCGGCACGACATATATTTATATATTTATATATATATATATATATATATATATATTTATATATATATATATATATATATATATATATATATATATATATATATATATATATATATATATATATGCCACCTTTATATCAACAATGTATCTCTGTAATAAAATATTCCTATTGGTAAAAAAAAATAGTTTAAAAGATGGGGTGGTAGGGGAAGTGGAATATTCAAATGGCTTCAGGAAGAAATCCAAATATTCTTCCTTGAAGCCTTTTTATCCACTTCTCCGAGGCTATGGGTCCCACAATTTACACCAGAGGTGGACCCCATCCCACATTATATATATATATATATATAATTGGTGTTGCAGTCAAATTACGACTATTGCATACTTGTTATTTATTAATTGCTCATTTTTCTGCATTAGATTCAAGGGTTGAATAGCCTGGCTGATGACAGCGCATAGTGATGCAACTTGATTCACATACAGTGGGCAAAATGTTGCAATTTATAAGATATCCACTTCGTCTAAACGATATGTACGTAATCTCTCTCTCTCTCTCTCGTAGTTAACCCGTCTCTAGCGACCTGAATGTCTTAGTGACTTACAACACAGTGATTCATGTAGTTTTGTCTTGTTGAAATATGTGCTACATTTCAGATGGTGCTTGGAGTGAATTAGTTGGTTCATGTGAAGCATCGCTTCCTGTTGCCCTGCACACTTCATTCACGGTTCCCTCCCAAGTACTGGACGATATATGCGTACTGGACGATATATGCGTGAGTGATAAACATACGTGAATATTTATTTACTGAATAATGGATACCTTACATAAGGAGCGCTTCAGTACACTTAACACAAGATTTGAAAGTAACTTTTCAAAGTCCATCTCCTCACGGTTAAGTCAAACAAAGTGAATTGTTATCCACTGAGGGTCAGGTCAATGAAGGTCAAGATATACCTCGTCCTTGTGATGATTAACGACACCTACTTATATGTTTCCTTTGTCTTTTCTCATTCACTATTATTCCATCTGAGTTACTAAGCAGTTGTCGAAGGTGCTTGCGGGCGCACGTCTATGTGTACGTATCTGTGTACTCAACTATATGTGGTTGCAGGGGATTCCAAACTGGTGCTGCATACTCCAGTATGGGCCTGACGTAAATGGTATACAGAGTCTTAAACGAATCCTTACCGAGGTATCGGAACGCTATCCGTAGGTTTGCCAGGCGCCCGTATGCTGCAGCAGTTATCTGATTGATGTGCGCCTCAGGAGATATGCTCGGTGTTATACTCACCCCCAGATCTTTTTCCTTGAGTGAGGTTTGCAGTCTTTGGCCATCTAAACTATATTGTGTCTGCGGTCTTCTTTGCCCTTCCCCAATCTTCATGACTTTGCATTTGGCAGGGTTAAATTCAAGGAGCCAGTTGCTGGACCAGGCTTGTAGCCTGTCCAGGTCTCTTTGTAGTCCTGCCTGATCTTCATCCGATTTGATTCTTCTCATTAACTTCGCATCATCTGCAAACAAGGACACTTCTGAGTCTATCCCTTCCGTTATGTCGTTCACATATACCAAGAACAACACAGGTCCTAGGACTGACCCCTGTGGAACCCCGCTTGTCACAGGCGCCCACTCTGACACCTCGTCGCGTACCATGACTCGTTGTTGCCTCCCTGTCAGGTATTCTCTGATCCATTGCAGTGCCTTTCCTGTTATGTGTGCCTGATCCTCTAGCTTTTGCAGTAACCTTTTGTGAGGAACTGTGTCGAAGGCCTTCTTGCAGTCCATTATTATTATTATAATCAAAGTGGAAGCGCTAAACCCGGAGGATTATACAGCGCCTGGGGGGGGGGATGTGGAAGGCATTCAGGCTTAATTTGGGGAACTGGAGCACAGATCCAATTCCCTAAATCAAGAGCCCCTCACCAACATCAAGGAACCTTCCTTGAGGGGTTCTTGCAGTCCAAAAATATGCAGTCGATCCACCCCTCTCTCTCTTGTCTTACTTC
>NC_091340.1:1054628-1089628 GCF_038502225.1 Cherax quadricarinatus | reverse complement strand
CGCTTGGCAATGCTGACTGCCCAGTCGAGAGAGAGAACCTCAATCCCCAACATTACAAAAATCCCGATAATCCTCCTTAGCAATCTTATCACACACTGTCCCTGGAAGACTGGCAAACTTCTGTCCTGCTTACCACTCGAATGTTATCACACTGTCCCTGGAAGATTGGTAGACTTCTGGTATGGGACTATACCTGCTTAACCACTCTGGTTGACACCTACGTTCATTTTAGCGTTGGTTAAGAGCGAGGTGCTGCTGATTCCAGGGAAGAAACTAAGTCAACATATATGGGGACCTGAGTCAGTGGCAAAACATTGCAATAATAAGATCGAAGACTCCTGAACCCTAGGACAAACGTTCAACAGAGCTAGGTTTCAGAATCATTAATGTTAGAGACCCATGGACTGTTCCCTTGCTCCAGCGTCTCAAGTGTGGTCATCAAGAGGGGTAATGCCTGTTACCATATTGAATCCCGTCTGGTTTCTGAGAAGCTGAAAACGACTATTTTAAATGTAACAATGATATAAATATTCTTTTATGTATATACCAATAATATATATATATATATATATATATATATATATATATATATATATATATATATATATATATATATATATATATATATATATAAAACCTTCCGTCTGATTTTCTTACCCTCGTTTAAATTAGGGAACGCAAAACCTATATGGATCATACACCACCTGCTGAATTGTAAGTAATTAGTTTTGATTCACGTGGAGGGTAGCTCTAGTCCCTTGGATGACAAGGTCCTCATCAGCATCAAGCTACTGTCCTATTAAAAGGTCCATGAATTAGCAATTGATGATGATGGATGGCGGGCATGACTCTGCCAATTATGATAATGAGTTGCGGTGGACATTTTAAGCATTACTAACTAGTGTTGTTATTGCTGACATCAACACCAGCCTCATCAATCATCGACATCATCCTTTATCAATATTAATCACCCTTCAATCATGCTTAACAATCACTCATCAATCCTTATCGACAAACACCTCTAACAGTCATAAATCATCAATCTTTATCAATAAACTTCAACTGTCATCATTATCATCAAACACCACACACAGTCATCAATCATTAGTGTCAAACCTTTATTCTCAATCATTATTTCTCCATTATCATTCATCGCCAATCATCAGCATCACTGTATAACAGACACACGAAACATCTTAAGCATCTGCTATAGCAACGTTTCGCTCACGGATAGCTGTGTCAAGCTACCGATAACTATATCATCTACCCTTACATCTACTCTTAATCTACTCGTCATATCCATCTCATTTCCTTCTCATCTACTTTTTCATATACTCTCGTTCTCTCTCTCGCTATCTCGTTCTCTCTCCCTCACGAGTGGTCTTTTGCTTTCTTTTCTCTAACTCCCTTTTCCCCCTCTCCAAAATTGTCAAGGCTTAACAGTTGAGATTCATCTGATCGTTGTCTCTCTGACCTAAAATAATATAATTTACTTTCGTTTTTCTCCAAGACTTCAGACGTGTTAACTTTCCCTCCGCCTCAGTCTTTTACTTTCTCCAAGTAAAAACTCTGCTACGGTAAATCCAGTTCCTTTTTTGTCAGACTTACCAGAGCTCTCTGGAGTTAACTCCTGCCTTTAGCTGTAGCCAGGCCAAGTGTATATACACCGGGAGGTGTATATACAGTGTATATACACCGAGAGGTGTATATACACTGTATATACACTAAAAAGTGTACGTCTCCCACTGTTTATACCGAGAAGTATATGGTGAACAGGACACAATGAGTGTTAATGACCGTCTTGGAGTCGATAGGTCTGAAACCCCCATTAACAAACCAGGTCACGCAACTGGCTTATAGTCTCAAGTTTAAATTGTAACCTGGCCAGTTTGCCCTTTCAATTTTCACCTTTAAATTTACATGCAAACATCGTTCACCTTATTTACAAGCTAAGAGCTGTTAACCTGCTTCCGTTTATTTACAGGCTAGGAGCTGTTCTTCTGAATCAACTCATTTACAGAGGTGTTATCCTATCTCAGATTCTTGTAAAACCCAGTCCAGTCTAACGTACTAACACCCCATAAAAGTCCTCCAACACCTTGGTACCTATATACTGCTAGGTGAAGAAGGGTAACAGGCATAAGGAGGCTTGCCCCTACGTCTCCAGATACGAGAGTTTAATAAAGAAGCGCTAAACCTCTTTGGGTCTGATAACACTGCCCCACTGGTCTCTCTTCGCCCAGGATTGAGCCCAGATTCTTCGGTTATTAACCAAAGACGCTACTACAGAGCTCAGGACAGGATTTTATGTTTCTTTTATAGGGACTCTTTATTAATAAATATTTGCAGTGTATATAATGTTTAAGTAACATGTAGACTAATAAGATCATCATAGATTAAGTTACATTTGATACAATGACTGATTTGCCTTTTATATTTATTTTCGCAAACACTGGGCATTTTGTCCAGTTTGCCCAATGATAAGATAATAGTCACCTTTTTCCGTTATTTTTCTATCTTCTCAAACTCCCAGAGAGCACTTCTGGTTGCAAGTCTTACTTCAGCCTCGAGTCTTCCTCTCAGTGTCTTACCAGCATCTGGATCACTCCCTCTAGTCTTTCTCTGCCTTACCAGCATCTGGATCACTCCCTCTAGCCTTTCTCTCACTGTCTTGCTAACCCGGGTAAAAGGTATACATCACGTTGAAGATTTATGCTCACCCTGCCTAGACTCAAGCTATTGCTCTTCCATCCCCTCTATGATAACTTCTTCCTCTCTCTCTCTCCATTACTGTTCTTTCTTTGTATTGCTATAGTTTCCTTCCAAGTATACTGCTGTAACTTTCTCTTCATTTGCATTGTCATTCCTTTTTCCTCGCTTGTATTCTCTCATTATCATTCTCCAGAGCAGCGTGTACGGCCTTGCGTGTCAATTAAGAGAGATTAAGGTTCCACGATATTTGGGCAAGCAGTATAATGTCTGCCGTTCTCAGCAAATGCAAATTGCTTCTCGTGTTACTAATTTATCCAGTAACATGGACGGTATAGTTGATACGCTTAATGACCCCAAATTATATATTATTCGGCAAGTTTTGGAAGAATTACATCATTAGATACAGAGACGTACTTTCGACTTTTGATGAAGACATGTGCAGAACATGTGATTGTCGTGTCAACGTTTCGCTCAATGCCGGGCTTTAACAAGGGAATGCCTTGATAAAGCTGCACACAGAGCTAAACAAAACAGCGCAAGCCTCCTCTGGGCCTAACTCTTATCCAGTTTCATCATTTAAAATTAGTATTTCGCGCAGCATAATCAGAACAATGAAAATTAATGATGAGAACATTTTTCTAACTCAACTTACGCAGATACAAAATGATTCACAAGTTTAGAAGGACACATTGATGGAACGAGGACGTTGTGTATTTTTAGGAAATTACATATTCAGATGGGAATTTCACTACAATGAATATTTTGATATATATATAACTCATTAACGTCGACGATGTGTGCACGAGCAACTCTAGTTCGTTATAGAGTTTATGCCCTTTAAAGCAGTGCTGATATATTCACTACTGGCAAATAATGTGTTTATACACAGAGGTATATTTCTCCGTATATACAGTGAAGTTATATATACAGTGATGGTATAAATACACCATGGATGTATAACTCAAATGTATATACATCACAAAGTGGAAACCTCTTGGCATATATACACACCGAGAAGTGTACATCAACGTTCTGTATATACACCGAATGGTGTGTACTTTAAGTGGATGTACACTGAGGGTTTACTTTAAATCTTACATTAAGGATTAAAGTATCCTTAGTTTATAGTGTATAGTTGAAATTCCCCAAGTGCTGTATAACTCAGTACGATCTGTCTGATTACATTTTGCTGCAGAAATGGCTGGGTTTTTGTACAACTTCTTATCCATCATGTGGGGCATTAACGCAAGGGTATAAGGATACAAAAAAAGGTCTAGGCACTAGGCCTTTTGTGTATCCACAAAGAGTTAACAGAAGTGCATCTTGTTTTAGCCAGTCCACATAAATATGCTATAATATACTAACTACACTAAAGAACACTGCTTAGAAGGCATTTAATTCTTTTTCAACACACTATACGCCTCCCACCGAGGCAAAAGGTGATCCGAGAAAGAAACAACGAAAGTTTTCTTTTTACATTTAATAATTTATACAGAAGGGGTTACTAGCCTTTTGCTCCCAGCATTTTAGCTGCCTCTTACGACACGCATGGCTTACGTAAGAAGGATTGTAAAGCATTTAATACCACAGTTAATATTGTCAGAGTTACAAAGTGCTGTACTTGACAGCCAGTCTCCTGCTAATATTCTTTCCAATATTTACGACAAAATACGTAGAAATATCTTGCATATTTCCTCACTCTACAGGCAGAAAAGCTGTTGACTACAGTTCTATGCAGTGTGATGCGTGTTGAGGCTTTTATTTGCCTCAGTTTCAACAGTCTCGATGACCTAAACGATCTTAACTGATTTCAACAATCCCTATGAGTGGCAACAAATTTTCTTGTTTTTAATTTATATTAACTTCAACCCTCTGAAACAGCTTCAGAATTCTTGTTTGGCTTCGACACTCGTTGGACTTCAAACAATCTCTAAGTAAATGATTTAGAAAACCGACAAGTTGATAAATAAGACACTTGTGCAACATTTGGATATCTTTATTTTGGAAACTTTTCGCCAGCCAGTGGCTTCTTCGGTCCAATACAGAGAAAGGTGGAAGATGAGGAAGAGTTTGAAGTAATCAGTCCCTCAGGCGATGTGTTCAGTCCATCAATCTTGATAAACTGAACACATCGACTCCAGGCCGAGGGACTGATTACCTCATACTCTTCCTCATCTTTCATCTTTCTCTGCACTGGATTAAAGGAGCCACTGGTTGGCGAAATGCTTCCAGTATAAATAGATAGCCAAATGTTGCAAAAGTGTCTCATTTATTAAGAATCAAACTTGGCTTCAACACTCTGGCTTAAATTTAACTATCAGAGCAAAACATGCACCAAGCTGCCTTTCGTTTGATCTATATATTTTATAACAAACTTCGCTACACTCACACTGAAAATCACGAATACTGTTTGACCGCAAGAATTCGTGTTCCCGACTCTTTGTATCACGGTTAAATGTCCATCCGACCGATTTTTCAATCAGAAACCGGTTATAGCCATCGATTTGTTAGTGGCTGTGAACGCTGGTACAAAAAAAAAAAGCAACGGGCAATAGTCGGAACTGCGCTGTTTAACAGTCATCACATTTTAAAAGCTGTCAGCCGGTGTAATTGTTTTGACGGATTGCATGACACTGCCGCTCACCGACATGCTGGTTCAGCAGTTTTAAATACGTAGGGGATGAAGCCAAGAGCGATCCGCCCTAGACTAATACCCAATCACAAATACTGGAAACTACTACTACTACTACTACTACTACTACGAAAATGGTATAAAATGCTGAAAAGTTGAAAAGCAAGGCATATGCAATAGTTTTGTATCTGACCACTTCAAACTATTTCTCTAAGGTTGATTGATAGACATCTTTACCTAGCCACTATTTCTCCTGCCTACAAGTCATTCTCTTTTGTATTTGACTGATGAAGCCTACCGCTTAGGCGAAATGATTCAACAATAAAGATACCCAATTGTTGTACATGTTTCTTACTCTTCTACTACTACTACTAATAATAATAATCATAAATGTGCAACACCTGGGTATCTTAATTATTAAGACGTTTCGCCCACCAGTGGCTTCATTAAATCACGCCAGAAAGGATACCGGAGACAGTGGAAGACGACTTAAATAAGTTTTTCAGCCTTGATGAAAGGAGCTTAGTCTTTTACCTTGATCAATCAGACTGATCAAGGCTAAGGGATTCAAGATTTATTATCAAAGTTGAAGGACTAATTGCCTCATCTTCCACAGTCTTCAGTATATCATCTCTGTACAAGTAGTTCGATATGATTAGCCAGTCTTGGTAGGTGGTGGTCAGTGCCTTAAGGCTAAAGTATAGGCATGCAGCCCAGACCTCGTATACTCGACTAGAAACAAGGCGAAGCAGCTGCAGATAGCGTTACAGGTGAGCGTGACCCGGCAGTGAAAGTAGGCCACGCTCAACAGATCCTTAGCAAAGGAAGTGCGGATGACTTCCCTATACAAAGAGCACATGTGCTACACCTGTGCCGATACCCAGGTGTTGCACATACGTCTTATTCATCATGTCGATACCGCATAACCTTAATGACCATCAATACTATCACTACCTAGATATTCATTAGTCCTGCTGATCCTAATTCTTTTTGCCTATACAACGCATAGGCACTTTGCCTACTCAGCATGTAGACAAGGTGCCTTGAAGCTGGCCAAGAGCTCTTGATCCAGGGACTGAGGAACATTCCCCCCTCTTCAGATATAACCAGATTACCTCGCATTCCACAGGCGTTGTCTGGCGCCTTGCGGTTTTGGCGCTTCCTCGTGAATGAAATGAGAAGGCCCTTTGCGTTCTTCACCTGGTTGGTGTGGCGAAGAGTGCAGCACTACAAGGTGCTACACTACCTTAGGTAGCGGAGAGGCGTTTCGCTCTTTCTTTTGTGTGATGAATGGTTTAGAAAACCGACAAGTTGAAGAATTGAGACACTTATGCAACACATGGGAATCTTTATTGAAGAAACGTTTCGCTACACAGCGGCTTCCAGTCCAATACAAAGCCGAAAAGGGCTTTATACTGCATTTCCTACAAGAGTGATGGACTGAACACATCCATTCCAGGCTGAGGGACTGATTACCTCAAACTTCTCCCCCCATCCCTTTTCGGTTTTGTATTGGACTGATGAAGCCGCTGTGTGGCGAAACGTTTCTTCAGTAAAGATTCCCATGTGTTGCATAAGTGTCTCAATTCTTCATCTTTTTCTTTTCTTGCGTTTTTGACACCGTCTCTTGCTTATTTTTATGTTTTCTTAACCTATGTCTTTAAAGTACTCTTTCTTAACCTCTGTCCTCATTTTCATATATTTATTAAAGTTTTACCCTCTATTTCATTTCCATTCTCTCTCTCTCATTAATGACAAACTTTGGTAACATTTGTAGAAATAAATTCTCTCTCTTTTCCCCCAGGTGAGTTACGTCCGGTGCTCAAGTTGATCAATAGAAGGTAAGATTACACTGTAAGTAATTACCTAATTTTAATTACCTGTTCGTATCTACAGCGGTATTGCTCGTAGTGTCTCGTCTTTATTAACATGTTCATCATGTATTTTTTATTAAAATTTTCAATGGTTGTAGCATTTACTTTCTCATCCGTCAGTTTATTCCGTTCTTCTATAACTCTGTGTAAAGATAACCCCAAAAAGGTTAGCCAAAGTGATTGATTGATTTCCATAATAGATTAAAGGGACCCCAATGATAAGTCGCTGACTTTTTTTTTGGGTTATCCTATCCCAAGTAATCTACACACATGCTATGTATGATAATTTATTTAACTGTATTTATGTGTACCTGTACCAGAATAAAGTTAAAGAAAATTTCCCAGCATTAAATTAGCTCGGTTGTCTGTGTGTGTCTTTTCTTTGGAAGGAAGTGATAACTCTCAAAAATCCAAATTCATTTTTTCATTCTTCGTCTATCAACGATCTAATATCCAGTCTTTCACTGTCTAGATATTTTCTTACTCTCATCACCTCGTGTCATTCTGTGTTCACTTTTAATGTCCTCCATTTCCGCACCCTCACATATTCAAATTAAATTTATGTTATACAGTACACAGGTACTGTAGCTTACATGTAATAAGATACAGGCACAAAAGACAGCCAATAGTTTGCAATGCTATTAAGATTCTCCCAAAACAGCTGTGTCATTGGGAAAGAGAACCTCTGGAAGCTCCTGCTTCCCATTTGTCAACCATAGTGACATGACACATCCCTGTCTAAGGTTACTTCAACTGGAAAATAATCCTTTCCTCTACAACATACCCTAACCTGGACTTCAATCTCCATATAATTCTTTACTGCTTTTAGTAATTTACTTACGATTTACAATAGCTGCCACAATGCTCTCCTATCCACCCAATCACGTTTTTCTCTAAATCCATAAGTGCAACAGTTCCTTAACCTTATCTGCATCTTGCAAACTTGCATTCTTCAATGCAAGCGCTTCATCTGTACAATCCCTTATTAAATCCCCCATGTTCGTTTGCAATCCTATTTTCTGCCTCATTCCTCTCACTGTCAATATTACACAAGTTCAAGGCATTTCTAGGGATATACCATCTCGGTATTACACACTTAAAGTTTGTTTTTTGTATATATGGTATTAAAGCATCTTTGACTGGTGGTGTACAGGTTATATGCAGCCTTAATGACCCTCGTGTAGTAGACAGGTTTTATATCTAATTAACCAACAGATCAAATTCAAAATCCCCTGCCTTGCTTCATAACGCACTTCGTGTGTGCGTGTTTGCATGGTAATTTGCCTTATGATGGTAGAGGATTTGCGGTGAAGGGTGTGGTTTTTGTGTGGTGAAGGGTGTGGTTTTTGTGTGGTGAAGGGTGTGGTTTTTGTGTGGTGAAGGGTGTGGTTTTTGTGTGGTGAAAGGTGTGGTTTTTGTGTGGTGAAAGGTGTGGTTTTTGTGTGGTGAAAGGTGTGGTTTTTGTGTGGTGAAAGGTGTGGTTTTTGTGGTGAAAGGTGTAGTTTTTGTGGTGAAAGGTGTGGTTTTTGAGTGGTGAAAGGTGTGGTTTTTGTGTGGTGAAAGGTTTGGTTTTTGTGTGGTGAAAGGTGTGGTTTTTGTGTGGTGAAGGGTGTGGTTTTTGTGTGGTGAAAGGTGTGGTTTTTGTGTGGTGAAGGGTGTAGTTTCTGGTAGTTTTATATATAGATGGATGGTGATGAGTTTAGTTTTGTGTAGTTATAATGAGAATGCTTATTGGATTCTTCATGGCATTGTTCAGATGGTGGTTCAAGTGGTGGTGTAAGTGTTGGCAGTGGTTGTGATGGAAAGTAGTGGTGGTTATGGTGACTGAAAATGGCTGTGGTGTTGGTCGTGGTGAAAGTGATGGAAGTTGCTGAAATGGAAATAGGGGAAGAGGATCGAAGTGGTGGCGGCAAATGTAGTGGTGGTAGCAGTGGGTGGTGGTAATGTTGGTTGTGCTAGATAATTCCCCTTTCCCCTTCCTGTGCCCCTTCCTAATTAGGGAACTCCTAATTACCGATCGATTTTCATTACAGACGAAGGTTCTAATTTCAAACACCCTTCCAGGCCGGTGCTTTGATGCCGGTGAAAGGCTCTTGATCTAAGGAATTGCGTCTATTTCTTCCCCTCCTCGAATCAAACCTAATTATCTTTTACTATACTAACCCTATGGGTTTAGCGTGTGTGTCTTGCCTTTACAGTACGGTGGAACGAGTGTCACTTCATTCACTAATAGTATATCAAGTATTTAAACTAAAACTGGGGTTTTTCTTAATTGCAGTGAACACTTGTCAGTGTTTTGAGTAAACCCAGATGTTGACATTAAAACTCAAGAGATTTCGGCTGCATATTTCGACCATCAGCATCCTCAATACTTCGCTGAAGACAGACAGTTCAGAGGCATATTATATCACTCTCCTTTTTACGTGTTTTATTATCAGCATGTGCGTTAGACCTAAGAGAGCAGCAGTCGATGTGGGAAGACCTGAGAGAGCAGCTGGCGATGTGGGAAGACCTGAGAGAGCAGCTGGCGATGTGGGAAGACCTGTAAAAACCTTTCAGCTGTCGCGGAAGGTTTTTTACTACGGAATACATCAAGCCGGGGAGGAGAGAGACTTAGAAAGACCTATGAGAGTAAGCAACGGACCTGAGGAGACAGGAAAACAGCAGACGTGAGGGGACATGATAGTTGCAATAGACATAAGACAGATAAAAAAAGACAAGAGCAGTAGCAGCAGCAGACAAGATGCCGTAGAGGTCAGAAAACACAAGAACAACAGCAGACACAAGAAGAGAGCCAGAAGACAGAAAAGCAGCAGCAGACATGTGAAGCCTTGGGAGAACATCCAGCACATGTGAGAAGTTTCATTTGGTGAAGAGAATATGTGGTGTCGAAGAAGGGTATTAATGAGAGCCAGACATAAAGCCGACTCGGGAAGCCCCACAAGGAGTTGCTCGCCACTACACCACTACACAGGACGGCCTCCGCTAGGCTGCAGTTTTAATCTACCAACCAGAATTATCATCCATTGTACATTGAAACACATGGGAGAGATAGTACATCTCAAAGTCAGTGCCAAGGCTATACTAGTGGTAAATTAGAATTATCTACTTTTTCCGAACTAACGATACACTTCGGTATCTATCGCCCAAATATTTTTCACAAAATTAAGGTACATAAAGCTAGTAAGATGCAGGGATATATCCCTTAGAATCTGACACAGACTGTCAGAATTCATTTAGAGAAAAATGCTTAGTGTTTATCATCGTGGGAGACTATGCGATTCTATGTTATTTTATAGATGGGTTAAACTTGCTTCAGCACGTGATATTCTCATCACCGGCCATATAAACACCAGATATAACACTGATATGTTTGATAAACAGACAAGTATGTGGTTCACGATTATCTCTAATCAACCGTATCATGACTCACGAAATCGTAATGACACGACTGTAAACAAACCATACCAGTTATATGACTGATCGCGGATTCTATCCCCCCCCCCTCTGTGTTTTTTTTTTTTTTCAACCGTATCATGATTACTTCTAGTCAACCGTATCATGCATGACAACCTACTAGATAATTGATCATGCAAATTACAGCCTCACGCGCGCGCATGCACGCACGCACGCACACATACACTAACAAGCAAACAACTATCACCCTTAAGGACCATCTTGCTGACCACACAGCCCCAGGGACAAGCTATATCAGGCCGCGGTTTCATTTCATCTGGTATTACTGCAGAATTTTGTGGTGGGGGATAATTGCTATAATAAAAGGTGGTGGTGGTGGTGGTGAGGGAGGTAGGAACGATGGTGGTTGGCTGTGGTAGTTTTGGTAGTGGTGGTAATTTTTGTTGTTCCTACTATGATGATGGAAGTTGGGGGTTGTGGTAATAATGGCGGTGATGTTTGTCATGGTGACGGCGGCGGCATTTGTGGTAGAGATGAGGGTGATAGTTATGAAGATAATGGTGGTGGTAACGGTGATTGGTGATGGTGAGGATTGAGGCGGTCACAGTGACGATAATAGTGACTGTGATGAGAATAATAGAAACGGTGACTACTGTGGCAGTCAGGGTAATGATGGTGAAGGTATAACGGCGCTTATTTTGGTAGGCTGTAAGCGGGGTGAATGATATACTTCTTCGGAGGCTTCTTTGTTTATTGTTAACTAGTAGGTGGGTTACACAGGCTTGTGTGTTTGTGCCCATGGCCCGGGCAGGGCCATGCCCACGAGAGAGAGCTGGGAGTACTTGTGTGTTGAAGCCAGGCCGCTGTGTGAGTGAGAGCGAGGCAAGTCTGGGCATACTGAAGTGGCAAGGCCTATAGGTGGCAGCACTTGAGTGGCGCGAAATATGAACTAAGCTGGCAGACAGCATGGGCTGTCTGTGCAGACAGTACAGGCTGTCTACAAAGGTGGCAGTGTTGATAGTTGAAATGTATATTAAAATTTCGATTTTTTCTTTAATTAAATATCTTCTAATAGCGGATGAAAACAAACCAGGGTACGTGTGGGGTTAGAACCCATGACAATTAAGTTGTAAAACTCCAGGCCAAGGCGTAAACCACTGGACCAGCTGGCTACAATCAAATTCATCCAAGCAGGTATATTTATATACCACAGGGAGGTTAGCATGGGCCACCACTGTGACCACAAATATAAAGGTATGATTCACGAAATCGTAATGACACGATTGTAAACAAACCACGATGCGGGTGGGGACCGAACTCGCGGCAAGTGAGTTGGATGAATCTTATTGTAGCCAGGTGGGTGGCCCAGTGGCTTACGAGCTGGCCTAAACTTTTACGACTCACTTGCCGCGAGTTCAATTCCTACCCGTACCGTGGTATGTATGAAGGTAAGGATTCAGAGTCACTTTATATAGCAACCAATAGAATATAAACCAATGATATCTAAAATACACCTCAGTATAAACGGGGTCCTTATCTAGGTGTGGGACCCACAACCTCGGAGAGGTAAATTTAAAAACGTCTTGAAAAAAATACTGAGATTCCTCCTCGAGTGGCTGCACTCTGTGGGAGGGGTGGAGATATGTTGCAGCTTTTTATCAGCAGTATCGGCACGCCTCTGGCAAGACAGTGATGGAGTGAGTGATGATGAAAGTGTTTCTTCTTTCTCGGGTCACCCTGCCTCGGTGAGAAGGGGGCCGATGTGTTATAAAAAAATCTTGAGGTTGCTTGAATAGTCTTTTACCACTCTATCTTTTATACATAAACATACATACTTTAATATACTGAATGATGCACAATTTTACAAAATACACTGATGGCACGAGGAGGACATTATCATAAAATACAAAACACTAAATACTGCATTCGTATTTATGTAGTTATTATGTATTTTGTAAATTTATACGTGTAACAAAACCGTGGAATTGTTTGCCTGAGTGGTGACTGTATATGTTAATATTTGAATTTTCAAACAGAGATCAAAGATAATTTCAATAAGACACGTACAAGAGTTTTTTTTTTATTCCCGAAACGTTTGGCCAGGCATATCAGGCTTCCTCAGTCTACAACAGGCGAATATGAAACTGGAAACAGTCTCCAATATTAAATTTGCCTGAATTCGACCTGGATTATACCTGGAGGGTGTTTCAGGAGCCGGTCCATGACCAGGCTACTACTGCCGGTCATACGAAAACCGACGTACGAACCACAGCCCGGCTGGTCAGGTACTGACTTCAGGTGCCTGTCCAGCTCCCTCTTGAAGACAGCCAGGGATCTATTGGTAATATGTATACTATGAGACAGTTGAACAGTCTTGGGCCCCCTGACACTTACTGTGTTGTCTCTTAGACGTACTCATGGCGACCGTAGAAGCCTGTTGTGCAGACGAAACATTTCGGCAATAAAGATACTCCAGTGTTGCACATGTGACGTGTTCATAAACTTGTCAGCATTGTGTTCCCTTAATAGTATTATAGTGATAGTGTATAATGGTAGGAGGAGGAATTTGCATATTTTAGTAACTCTGGTCATTCGTAAAGCTGTGATAAAATAAGTAGCTTGAGGGGGTTTTCTGAGAATAGAAGACATTCTAAAGAAAAAATACGTAGTAACTATTCAGTAGCTGACGCTTGTGCTGAAGGCTACTTAAGGTTGGTTGGTTAATGGGGTTTAAAGCCTATCGACCAAAATAGAGTCATTAAGGCTGCGCAAGACCTTTTCCGCCACCAGACAAGAATAAGTTAATGTCTAAAATAGGGAGCAGAGTAAACTCTCAGTATATATATACTGAAAGAAATAAACTTTTCGTTGTGTGTATCCTGCGCTTATTAATTACGTTAATTAGGGATATGCAATAAAAACACCAATTTAAAATGGTAATGAAATTCAGATATACAACTTTTAATTAAAACTGATCAAAAAGGAAAATAAAAATAATTGATTTGACAATTAAGTATCTTCTCTAAATAATGATATACATTAATAAATTGTGGCTATGTTAAAACTAATCAATTTAAAACTATTTTACGGATTCTCTGGTAAATTGCTTGACAAGGTGGTACAAGCAGGGTAATGCATGGAGCGTGTATACAAAACCGATAGATACCGAAGCGTACCGTTAGTGCTAAAATAAGATATATAATTCTGCTTTACCACACTAGTATAGCCTTTATATACGTAGATAACAGTGGATGTCTTTCAGTCGAGAAAGCAGTAGATAGTCATCCTCGCCAGATAGCCTTTGCGTGGACTTCGAGATGTTCTGCTATCTTCCTCTCTCGTGTGTTTCCGTGTACAATGAATGATAATTCCTATCGGCAGATTAAAACTGCAGCCTAGCAGAGGTCATCATGTGTAGTGGCGAGCAATTTTTTGTGGGGACCCTCGAGTCGGCTTTATGTCTGGCTCTCATTAATACCCTTCCTCGACACCACATATTCTCACGTATGCTGGATGTTCTCCTACGGCTTCACACTCGGTGCAACATGTTTACCTATCAGGTTTTAAAGACATATTGGGATCTCGACACAAGGGAACATTCCTAAGCCTACTGAGAGAATACGTCGTCTCGTTACCCCCATCCCAAATGCCAAGCAAAAATTTGCACCCTCTAATTTAGTAGTGCCTTTTCTGTATGCAAAACTATATTTATCTATAAAATGTATGTTTTGTTAATACTTCCCATAGGAAATAATATAAATCCAATTAAACCATTCCAGACACCCAAAAATATTAACAAAATACATTTTATAGATAATAAAAATAGTTTTGCATACAGAAAAGGCACTACTAAATTCGAGGGTCCAATGTATATGTATATGTGTATATGTATATATGTATATGTGTATGTATATATATATATATATATATATATATATATATATATATATATATATATATATATATATATATATATATATATATATATTTTATTATTTTTTTTTTATTATCACACTGGCCGATTCCCACCAAGGCAGGGTGGCCCGAAAAAGAAAAACTTTCACCATCATTCACTCCATCACTGTCTTGCCAGAAGGGTGCTTTACACTACAGTTTTTAAACTGCAACATTAACACCCCTCCTTCAGAGTGCAGGCACTGTACTTCCCATCTCCAGGACTCAAGTCCGGCCTGCCGGTTTCCCTGAATCCCTTCATAAATGTTACTTTGCTCACACTCCAACAGCACGTCAAGTATTAAAAACCATTTGTCTCCATTCACTCCTATCAAACACGCTCACGCATGCCTGCTGGAAGTCCAAGCCCCTCGCACACAAAACCTCCTTTACCCCCTCCCTCCAACCCTTCCTAGGCCGACCCCTACCCCGCCTTCCTTCCACTACAGACTGATACACTCTTGAAGTTATTCTGTTTCGCTCCATTCTCTCTACATGTCCGAACCACCTCAACAACCCTTCCTCAGCCCTCTGGACAACAGTTTTGGTAATCCCGCACCTCCTCCTAACTTCCAAACTACGAATTCTCTGCATTATATTCACACCACACATTGCCCTCAGACATGACATCTCCACTGCCTCCAGCCTTCTCCTCGCTGCAACATTCATCACCCACGCTTCACACCCATATAAGAGCGTTGGTAAAACTATACTCTCATACATTCCCCTCTTTGCCTCCAAGGACAAAGTTCTCTGTCTCCACAGACTCCTAAGTGCACCACTCACTCTTTTTCCCTCATCAATTCTATGATTCACCTCATCTTTCATAGACCCATCCGCTGACACGTCCACTCCCAAATATCTGAATACGTTCACCTCCTCCATACTCTCTCCCTCCAATCTGATATTCAATCTTTCATCACCTAATCTTTTTGTTATCCTCATAACCTTACTCTTTCCTGTATTCACCTTTAATTTTCTTCTTTTGCACACCCTACCAAATTCATCCACCAATCTCTGCAGCTTCTCTTCAGAATCTCCCAAGAGCACAGTGTCATCAGCAAAGAGCAGCTGTGACAACTCCCACCCTGTGTGTGATTCTTTATCTTTTAACTCCACGCCTCTTGCCAAGACCCTCGCATTTACTTCTCTTACAACCCCATCTATAAATATATTAAACAACCACGGTGACATCACACATCCTTGTCTAAGGCCTACTTTTACTGGGAAAAAATTTCCCTCTTTTCTACATACTCTAACTTGAGCCTCACTATCCTCGTAAAAACTCTTCACTGCTTTCAGTAACCTACCTCCTACACCATACACTTGCAACATCTGCCACATTGCCCCCCTATCCACCCTGTCATACGCCTTTTCCAAATCCATAAATGCCACAAAGACCTCTTTAGCCTTATCTATATATATATATATATAGCCTTATATATATATATATATATATATATATATATATATATATATATATATATATATATATATATATATAGAGAGAGAGAGAGAGAGAGAGAGAGAGAGAGAGAGAGAGAGAGAGAACAAATAGATTTGTCAGTTAAAAATAGGAGAGGAGAGTTATTAAATGGAGAGTTAGAGGTATTGGGAAGATGGAGGGAATATTTTGAGGAATTGTTAAATGTTGATGAAGATAGGGAAGCTGTGATTTCGTGTATAGGGCAAGGAGGAATAACATCTTGTAGGAGTGAGAAAGAGCCAGTTGTGAGTGTGGGGGAAGTTCGTGAGGCAGTAGGTAAAATGAAAGGGGGTAAGGCAGCCGGGATTGATGGGATAAAGATAGAAATGTTAAAAGCAGGTGGGGATATAGTTTTGGAGTGGTTGGTGCAATTATTTAATAAATGTATGGAAGAGGGTAAGGTACCTAGGGATTGGCAGAGAGCATGCATAGTTCCTTTGTATAAAGGCAAAGGGGATAAAAGAGAGTGCAAAAATTATAGGGGGATAAGTCTGTTGAGTGTACCTGGTAAAGTGTATGGTAGAGTTATAATTGAAAGAATTAAGAGTAAGACGGAGAATAGGATAGCAGATGAACAAGGAGGCTTTAGGAAAGGTAGGGGGTGTGTGGACCAGGTGTTTACAGTGAAACATATAAGTGAACAGTATTTTGATAAGGCTAAAGAGGTCTTTGTGGCATTTATGGATTTGGAAAAGGCGTATGACAGGGTGGATAGGGGGGCAATGTGGCAGATGTTGCAAGTGTATGGTGTAGGAGGTAGGTTACTGAAAGCAGTGAAGAGTTTTTACGAGGATAGTGAGGCTCAAGTTAGAGTATGTAGGAAAGAGGGAAATTTTTTCCCAGTAAAAGTAGGCCTTAGACAAGGATGTGTGATGTCACCGTGGTTGTTTAATATATTTATAGATGGGGTTGTAAGAGAAGTAAATGCGAGGGTCTTGGCAAGAGGCGTGGAGTTAAAAGATAAAGAATCACACACAAAGTGGGAGTTGTCACAGCTGCTCTTTGCTGATGACACTGTGCTATTGGGAGATTCTGAAGAGAAGCTGCAGAGATTGGTGGATGAATTTGGTAGGGTGTGCAAAAGAAGAAAATTAAAGGTGAATACAGGAAAGAGTAAGGTTATGAGGATAACAAGAAGATTAGGTGATGAAAGATTGAATATCAGATTGTAGGGAGAGAGTATGGAGGAGGTGAACGTATTCAGATATTTGGGAGTGGACGTGTCAGCGGATGGGTCTATGAAAGATGAGGTGAATCATAGAATTGATGAGGGAAAAAGAGTGAGTGGTGCACTTAGGAGTCTGTGGAGACAAAGAACTTTGTCCTTGGAGGCAAAGAGGGGAATGTATGAGAGTATAGTTTTACCAACGCTCTTATATGGGTGTGAAGCGTGGGTGATGAATGTTGCAGTGAGGAGAAGGCTGGAGGCAGTGGAGATGTCATGTCTGAGGGCAATGTGTGGTGTGAATATAATGCAGAGAATTCGTAGTTTGGAAGTTAGGAGGAGGTGCGGGATTACCAAAACTGTTGTCCAGAGGGCTGAGGAAGGGTTGTTGAGGTGGTTCGGACATGTAGAGAGAATGGAGCGATACAGAATGACTTCAAGAGTGTATCAGTCTGTAGTGGAAGGAAGGCGGGGTAGGGGTCGGCCTAGGAAGGGTTGGAGGGAGGGGGTAAAGGAGGTTTTGTGTGCGAGGGGCTTGGACTTCCAGCAGGCATGCGTGAGCGTGTTTGATAGGAGTGAATGGAGACAAATGGTTTTTAATACTTGACGTGCTGTTGGAGTGTGAGCAAAGTAACATTTATGACGGGATTCAGGGAAACCGGCAGGCCGGACTTGAGTCCTGGAGATGGGAAGTACAGTGCCTGCACTCTGAAGGAGGGGTGTTAATGTTGCAGTTTAAAAACTGTAGTGTAAAGCACCCTTCTGGCAAGACAGTGATGGAGCGAATGATGGTGAAAGTTTTTCTTTTTCGGGCCACCCTGCCTTGGTGGGAATCGGCCAGTGTGATAATAATAAAAAAATATATGTCGTGCCGAATAGGCAGAACTTGCGATTTTGGCTTAAATAGCAACGCTCATCTTGCCATATAGGACAAGTGAAAATTTGTGTATGCAATAATTTCGCCAAAATCATTCTGAACTTAACGAAAAAAATATATTTCACTCTGTTTGTTTAGTATTAAATTACTGTAAACAAATCTAAAATATATTTAGTTGGGTTAGGCTAAAATAAATTGTTCTTGTTATAATAAGGTTAGGTAAGTTTTCTAAGATTCTTTTGATGCAAAATTATAAATTTTTACATTAACATTAATGAAAAAAATATATCTTTAAACGTATAAGAGAAAATTTTAGAAAGGACTTAATTTTAAATGAGTTATTGCTAATTGACCAGTTTTACATATTCGGCACGACATTATATATATATATGGCATGTATAATTTATTAGAATTTAATTAATATTAATGAGAAAGAGAACTTAATTAAACCATCGACACCATGCCTAACCCTTCTAGGGTGGGGTAGGTGCCTGAGTCCGAGCTTATAGCTCACAAGACTGTCATTCCCATTAGCCCCCTTGGGGGGGGGGATGGCAGACCAGAGAGGCCTAGCTTGTGGCTAGGCCTGGGGACAGTTGGTCCCAAAGATGAGGAGGTACTTGTGCCTCCTCCCATGGGAGACTTAGGTCTCAGACACTCCCTAAAGAGGGAGCCAAGGCCGGGCCACCACTTGGACAAGGCCCGGGCCGGGAGAATACCGGCTAATCTTTAACTAACTAATTAAACCGAGTCCTGTTAAAAAAGTATAAAATCCAGACAAGTTGAAGATTAAGACATTTATCTATTAATGAAACGTTTCGCCTACACAGTAGGCTTCTTCAGTCAAATACAGAGGGAGCACCTGACCCCTCTGTATTTGACTATTTGTAAGGACACTCAACCACGAAAATATCTGAAGCTGCTCAATGGTCCATTAAGCAATCGTTAACTTATTGTGGCACAAGTCAGTGGTTATTAAGTGAAATATTTGTGAATTCTTGAGTGGTTTATGGTTTCAGTGCGAGGACAGGTTGTGGGAGAAATAAGTATCAAATTCACCACCTCTGCATATATCATACTTTATTAATGTATATGCTAACATTTTTGCAAGAGAGGGAATGGGACAGTATTCTGAGAGTTAAGGTAATGCTTAATGAGGATGAATGCCTATCGACTATACTAAATTTATTAAGGCTGCAAGCACGTTCACAACCAAACAAAAATATTTTAATCTCTAAAATAAACTCAGCATACATAGAGAAATACACCTCTCGGTGTATATACCGTCGACAATTAAAGACGTAATTGGTGGTTAGGTACAATGAATAGACCATGAGAGGTCAGGTCAGCCCCCTTTTACTGAAGTGACATGAAACACATACATTATAATCTTGTATGTTGTGTATTATTGCTCCGAGATTCTAGATACAATTTGTCTTGCTCATAAAGTATATGCACTCTACACACCTGCTTCAATATTCATTTCCTAGAAAACTTGCTGACAGCTATGGCTGTGTGACTAAACCTAAACTGTACCGTACACAAACCAGTTCCATTCTCGACAAATTAGGTGATAATCTTTGACCCCTAATAATGTGTGAAGTAACACGCCAGTGAGCCTCATTTCTTAGGACAACAAGGTGGCGAAATTCACCAAAAACTCACTATTAGGAGAACCTTATGACGACGTCTCCGTCGGTCCTGAACCACCGCCGAGTCAACTGTTGCGAGGGAAGTAGGTGAAAAGACAATGCAGTATGGGACGGGGGAAAGTAGTGGTAGCATCAGCAATAATTGTAGCAGCAGCATTACAAGCAGCAGTAGAAGCAGCAACAGCAGTAGAAGCAGCAGCAGCATTACAAGCAGCAGTAGAAGCAGCAACAGCAGTAGAAGCAGCAGCAGCAGCAGCAGCAGCAGCAGCAGCAGCAGTAGAAGCAGCAGCAACAATAGGAGTAGAAGCAATAGCAGAAATAGCAGTAGAAGCAATAGCAGAAATAGCAGTAGAAGCAATAGCAGAAATAGCAGCAGAAGCAGCAGCAGCAATAGCAGTAGAAGCAGCAGCAGCAATAGGAGTAGAAGCAGCAGCAGCAATACTAGTAGAAGCAACAGCAGCAATAGAAGTAGAAACAATAGCAGTAGTAGTAGTAATAGCAGCAGCAGTAATAGCGGTAGTGACGAACGTTAGTCAAAGGCTCCTCCCCCAGGTGAGAGTTTCATGTGAATTGTCCCCAGTCACGGTATTATTTTTTCATTCTTCAGGTGATTAGGGGTATGATAAACGTTGTAGTGAAGCTGGTGGTGAAGGTTACAGCGAAGGTGAATGGTGGCTGAAGAACATAATGAACGAGTAACTGCTGGTTAGAACTATTAATGGGAAGAATTCTGTTAGTTCAGGATATATACAGAAGGCTGTGTGGGGAGGGAGGGGAGAAGAGGAACTAGAAAGGGAGAGGGGAACAGGAGGCAAGGACAGAGCACGACCGTGATGGCGTAATGGTGCAGGTAGCAATGGTACGCTTGATGTGTTGGTGGGATGCCGAGATGGTGATGGTTCATCTGTGTGTGTTGGTGTAGCGGTGATGGCAGTGTTGGATGCGTAGAGATAATTGGTCAAGATGGAGGCAGAGGAGAGGGAGGAGAGAGAGAGGGAGAGAGGAGGGGAGAGAGAGAGGGGAGAGGGAGGGAGAGAGAGAGAGAGAGAGAGAGGAGAGAGAGAGGAGAGAGAGAGGGAGAGAGAGAGGAGAGAGAGAGAGAGAGAGAGAGAGAGAGAGAGAGAGAGAGAGAGAGAGAGAGAGAGAGAGAGAGAGAGAGAGAGAGAGAGAGAGAGGGAGGGAGGAGAGAGGAGGGGAGGAGGAGAGAGGGAGGGAGGGAGGAGGAGGGAGGAGGAGGGAGGGAGAGAGAGGAGGAGGAGAGAGAGAGAGAGAGAGAGAGGAGAGAGAGAGGGAGGGAGAGAGAGAGAGGAGGGAGAGAGAGGGAGGGAGGGGGAGAGAGAGAGAGGGAGGGGGAGAGAGAGAGAGAGTGAGAGAGAGAGAGAGGGAGGGAGAATCCCAGAATCACATGCATATGCAGACGACTGTACACTGACATTCACTTATCCAAGAGAAGAAATGCCAGCTGCTCTAAGCTACATCAATCACCAGCTGAGAGCTATATCAGCTTGGGGAAATAGATGGCAAGTAACATTTGCACCTGAGAAAACGCAAATGATGATCGTCTCTAGGCACCATGATGGTAATGCTGGTGCAGTAGTAAGGATGAATGGGAGGATGTTGGCACCTGGAGAAGAAGTTGATATCCTTGGGGTGAAATTTGACTCCAAACTAACCATGAAGAACCATGTTGTAAATCTTGCAAACAAGGCAGCCAGGAAGCTACAGCACTTCGCCGTATCTCGCATCTGCTTGACAGTAGGGTTGCAAGATACTGTACGAGGCACAAGTACGCTCACACCTGAGTATGCTCCACTTTCTTGGTTTGCCTGTCCCCCTCTCATCTGCGACTGCTTGACAGAGAGAGAACAGAGCAAGACGTCTCATCTCTCGCCTGGACCCATCCTGGATGGATCTGTCATTTCAGCAGAGCCTTCAACATAGGAGGGATGTGGGTGGCCTTACTGTTATGTACAAGGCCAATATTGTCAAAATACCACACTTGGATCCACTTCGAGGACAGCGAAACAAGCTTTTATGCCACAAGACGGGCAGAAAGCAGCAACTTCACTCTGGCTGTACCCTTCTCCAGAACATCACTCCATCTGAGATCATACATACCCAGGATGACTCGAGTATGGAACACATTCGTTCAGCATAATGATGTCAACGAGATAACGTCAGTTGATCAAATGAAAATGCTGGCCCACAGATGGCTCCAACTTCATCCTGTTCCCTACTTGTATGTCTCATAACAATAAAATGCTTTCAAATGAGCTGATGTAGGTAACAGCTCTTAGCTTGTCAATAAAGTTAGGAATCCTTAACCTGTAAATAGCTTGTCAATAAAGCTAGGGATCCTTAACCTTGTCAAACCATGTGTCAAAAAAAAAAAAAAAAAAAAAAGGGTAGAGAGAGAGAGAGAGGAGAGAGAGGAGAGAGGGAGGGAGGGAGGGGAGGGAGGAGAGAGAGAGAGGAGGAGAGAGAGAGAGAGAGAGGAGGAGAGGAGAGGAGAGAGAGTGAGGGAGGGAGAGAGAGAGGGAGGGGGAGAGAGAGAGAGGGAGGGGGAGAGAGAGGAGGAGGGGAGAGAGGGAGGGGGAGAGAGAGAGGAGGGAGAGAGAGGAGAGGAGGAGAGAGAGAGAGAGGGGAGAGAGAGAGGGAGAGGAGAGAGAGAGAGGAGAGAGAGAGGGAGGGAGGGAGAGAGAGAGGGAGGGAGAGAGAGAGAGAGAGAGAGAGAGAGAGAGAGAGAGAGAGAGAGAGAGAGAGAGAGAGAGAGAGAGAGAGAGAGAGAGAGAGAGAGACCCAGTAGTGAGTGATCTGGCAGAAGGCATAGTCACTTGTCAACCCCTCGGCTACGTTGGATCGTCTGACCACAAGGCTGTTTTTACCACACTTAAGATCCCAACAGAACGAGGTGAGGAGTCCACACGCACAACCTGGCTATGGGAAAGAGGTAATTGGCCAGCCCTTTGCTCTGAGCTCGCCACCACTGACTGGAATGCTCTTCTCCAGGGGGATGTTGACAACCAAGTGAAAGCCTTCACTGGACACATCCTTAATCTGCAACAAGAACACATTCCTCACCGGCAATATGTGACAAAGCCTACAGATCAGCCTTGGTTTGGCTTTCGTTGTAGAGAGGCTGCTACTGCTAAGTACAAAGCATGGCGAAGGTATAAGAGACATCCTACCACCTATAACAGGAACTTGCACATGCAAGCCTGTAGGCATATGGGTGATGTTCAAAAGTGGGCCATTGCTAAATGGGAGGTGGACACTAAAGAAAGTTAGCATCAGGTAGGGTAGGCTCCAAAACCTGGTGGTCCCTGGTCAAGGACAGACAAGGTTATCTGCCTGATGAACTTATTCCACCTCTAAATCGACAGGATGGGACCACCTCTACTAGTAGTCAAGAGAAGGCGGACCTCTTTGCTGAACACTTTGCTACCAAAATGCAAGTTCCTGATCCAGCAAGGGACCCTCCTTGGCTAGTTGCAAGAACTGTGTCAAAACTGTCAGTGGTGACAATAAGGCAGGAGGAGGTGCATTTCCTTCTTAAATCACTTGACCAAGAAAAGGCTGTGGGCCCAGACAAGTTGAGCCCAAGATTGTTGAGATGTGCAGACCAGCTAGCAGCACCTCTAACTCGCATCTTTCAGCACTGCCTAGTACAGTGTAAATGGCCCTCTCTATGGAAGGAGGCAAATGTAGTCCCTGTTCACAAAAAGAAGAGCAGAGCAGAAATCAGCAACTACAGACCAGTGTCACTCCTGTCAATCACTGGTAAGATCCTTGACACAATAATCTCAGGACAAATGACAGATTTTTTTGACTACCACTCACTACTTTGTGATCGTCAATATGGCTTCAGGAAAGGTTACTCTGCTGCTGATCTGTTGTTAAACCTCTCCACTAAGTGGCACCAGTCACTGGATGAATCCAAAGTCAGCTGTGTGGTAGCACTGGACATTGCTGGCGCTTTCGACCGGGTGTGGCACCAGGGCCTCTTAGCAAAACTTCAAGCACTGGGAATTGCAGGCTCTACGCTATGTCTCCTCAGTGATTACCTTCATGGTAGATCTCTAAGTGTAGTCCTCAATGGAACGGAATCAGCAAGGCATCCTATTGGGGCAAGCGTTCCACAAGGAAGCGTGCTGGGTCCACTGTTATGGAATGTCTACTTCAACGACCTTCTTCATCTCATCCCAGAATCACATGCATATGCAGACGACTGTACACTGACATTCACTTATCCAAGAGAAGAAATGCCAGCTGCTCTAAGCTACATCAATCACCAGCTGAGAGCTATATCAGCTTGGGGAAATAGATGGCAAGTAACATTTGCACCTGAGAAAACGCAAATGATGATCGTCTCTAGGCACCATGATGGTAATGCTGGTGCAGTAGTAAGGATGAATGGGAGGATGTTGGCACCTGGAGAAGAAGTTGATATCCTTGGGGTGAAATTTGACTCCAAACTAACCATGAAGAACAATGTAAATCTTGCAAACAAGGCAGCCAGGAAGCTTACAGCACTTCGCCGTATCTCGCATCTGTTTGACAGTAGGGGTTGCAAGATCCTGTACGAGGCACAAGTACGCTCACACCTTGAGTATGCTCCACTTTCTTGGTTTGCCTGCCCCCCCTCTCATCTGCGACTGCTTGACAGAGTAGAGAACAGAGCAAGACGTCTCATCTCTCGCCTGGACCCATCCTGGATAGATCTGTCATTTCAGCAGAGCCTTCAACATAGGAGGGATGTGGGTGGCCTTACTGTTATGTACAAGGCCAATATTGTCAAAATACCACACTTGGATCCACTTCGAGGACAGCGTGAAACAAGCTTTTATGCTACAAGACGGGCAGAAAGCAGCAACTTCACTCTGGCTGTACCCTTCTCCAGAACATCACTCCATCTGAGATCATACATACCCAGGATGACTCGAATATGGAACACATTCGTACAGCATAATGATGTCAACGAGATAAAGTCAGTTGATCAAATGAAAATGCTGGCCCACAGATGGCTCCAACTTCATCCTGTTCCGTACTTGTATGTCTCATAACAATAAAAATGCTTTCAAATGAGCTGATGTAGGTAACAGCTCTTAGCTTGCCAATAAAGTTAGGAATCCTTAACCTGTAATATAGCTGTCAATAAAGCTAGGGATCCTTAACCTTGTCAAACCCTGTTTAAAAAAAAAAAAAAAAAAAAAAAAAAAAAAGAGAGAGAGAGAGAGAGACTGGAACCAGTGGGATTAACGTGTACTGTAAATATGCAGAGAATGAAAATGTGAAGAAAGTAGGTGACTGTGTGGTGGTGATGTTATATTCGTCAGGAGACACGTATCTTCCCACACGTATCTTCCCCCGCGCGTCTCCTAACACAGGTCTCGGCACGCGCACTTTCAGGAGGCAGGAGCGGGGGAAATTCATGCCCTCACACTTGCCCTACTGGACGAAGGGGACTCACTACCCCATAATTCCCTCATCAGTGGGCAGTGAATCTTTATGCTTACCTCTAAAAAAAAATAATATGATTGATTTCTACCGAGCTGAATTTTCGAATAAAAATAACAGAACAGAAAAAAAGTATACAACGGGCTCGGTTCCTCTCCAGAATCAAAACTTTTGTAACAAAGTCAATATTTCGGAAATTAGCAGGAAAAAAAAGCGCTTTAAAAGGTTATGATATTCGTTGTCCCAACCTTAAACCAACGAAACGTTGTCCCATTTAAGTCTTCTTTTATTAAACTATTGATATTTCTTCATACGATTGCTTTTTCGAATCCATATTAGTGATAGATTTAAAAGAGATTAGTTACTCAAAAAAAGTTTTCCGCCTGGCCGGTTCATAGCGCCCCGGGACGTTAAAGCAAATTAACAAAATGACAATAGTCATTATCTTCGGCTGTTGTAAATTGCGATAAACATCGACCTTTTTCTTATGCACTGACTATTTTCCAGAAGTGCTACGTGTCCCAACCCTCCAAGTGACGGGGGTAGAAGAAAGGGCTTTTGATTCAAGGAACTGGAGTCACCGTTAATTTTTCCCTGGATGCAACCTGATGATCCCTGTGGGGAGACACACACACACACATTATATACATATATATATATATATATATATATATATATATATATATATATATATATATATATATATATATACATATACATATATATATATATATATATATATATATATATATATATATATATATATATATATATAATATATAACACTCAGGCCATCTGCCCTCGAGGCAGGGCAACCTGACAAAGAAAACACTCACTGTCGCTCATTCAATCACTATCTTGTCAGAGGGGCGCCGACATCATAGTTCAGATTCCCCTCCAAATTGCAATAACCCCTTCATCAGAGTGCAGGCACTGTACTTTCCACCTCCAGGACTCAAGTTCGGCTAACCAGTTACCCTGAATCCCTTCATACGTGTTACTTGGGTCACACTCCAACAGCACGTCAAATCATAAAAAACAACCTTGTATCCACTCAGGCCTATTTAGCACGCTCACATAAGCCTCTCTATGTGTGTACTCACCCAGTTGTGGTTGCAGGGGTCGAGCCACAGCTCCTGGCCCCACCACTTCACTGGTCGCTACTAGGTCACTCTTCCTGCTCCATAAGCTTTATCATACCTCTTCTTAAAGCTATGCATGGATCTTGCCTCCACTACATCACTTCCCAGACTATTCCACTTCCTGACAACTTTGTGACTGAGAAATACTTCCTAACATCCCTGTGATTCATCCGAGTCTTCAACTTCCAACTCTGACCCTTTGTTGCTGTGTCCCATCTCTGGAACATCCTGTCCGTCCACCTCGTCGATTCCTCTCGGTATTTTAAGGTCGTTATCATGTGTCCCCTATCTCTCCTGTCTTCCAGTGTCATCAAGTAGATTTCCCTTAACCTCTCCTCGTAGAACTACCCATTAGCTCCGGGACTAGTCTTGTTGCAAACCTTTGCACTTTCTCTAGTTTTCTTACGTGCTTGGCTAGGTGTGGGTTCCAAACTGGTGCTGCGTACAACGCCTGTGTGTGTATACTCACCTAGTTGAGGTTGCAGGGGTCGAGTCCAAGCTCCTGTGTGTGTGTGTGTGTGTGTGTGTGTGTGTGTGTGTGTGTGTGTGTGTGTGTGTGTGTGTGTGTGTGTGTGTGTGTGTGTGTGTGTGTGTGTGTGTGTGTGCGTGCGCGCGTGCGCGTGTGTGTGTGTACTCGCCTAGTTGTGGTTGCAGGGTCGAATCACAGATCCTGGCCCCGTGTGTGTAAGAGAATGCTTCCCGAGTCTCCAATGAATGATAAATTTTGTAGTTAAATTGACAGCTTCTTCGTCAAGCTCCTTCACTGGAGATGAAAATGGTAGGGCTCTTCATCCAAGGAACTGGAGGTACCCCTCTCCCTCTCATCACACTTGATTACCACCTATTCCTCAGGCGTTGTCTCACCCTTGCGTATTTAGAGCTTTTCCATGAATTTATTAGAAAACATTATACTTCTGCAATAATAATAATAATAATAATAATAATAATAATAATAATAATAATAATAGCTCACTAATATAAATATAATGTCACCAAAATAATAATAATAATTTACCAAGCGATAATTACTGCGTTTGCACCCAGTTAAGCAAACTTAATTTCCCTTAATTGAAAAAAAAAGTAATTTTCAGAGCGAAACGAAAAATTATATTTTAATATGTAAATACTGTTACATTCATGGGAAGCACCAAGCCCGTATAGGTCACACAGCGCCTAGGGAATGGGTGGCACTCGGATTCGATCCAAGGTGAAATAGGTAGATCAAGACCTGGGTAGATGAAGAAATAGGTAGATGAATGTATAGGTAGATCAACAGGTACATCACCACACAGGTACAGCAACACAAAATTAGACCAACATAAAATCAGATCAACACAAAATTAGGACACACAAAAATAAGTGCACTGTTCACCAACCTCTCACGCTTGTGTTTCACCCCACAACCTCCACCAGGAAGTGCAAAACAACTAGCATACGACACTGTAGGAGGCGCTGTAGCTTCCCGCAGAGCTCCCTCAGCGTATCCGGTATCTCAGGGTGGTGATTACGCGTCTCTCCTGGGAGGCTGGTGGCTAGGAGCAGGCTAGGAAGTGTGCTCTCGGATCTTGTAACTACTGGGAAGCTAAGTACTACACCCCTAGGTCTTCTATCTTTGTCTGAAGACAAGTTGCAGCAGACCAAGCCTTCGCTGGAATAACGTTTCTCTTTGTATCTGTGTAGAGTACCTAGGAGTGCAACAGTGTACATTGGAACACATGGGAAAAATTTACAGCAGAGAGCTTTTGAAATCCTCACCGAGGCTATATGCCGAGGACTGTCGTTTATAATGTAGGAGTCTGGAGATTTATCAAGCCTAACAGAAAATTTTAATTAGGGCAACGTTTTGCTCTGTATAAGTACGTACGAGTACATGGGAAAGACTGATAGCTCTGCTGGCTGACTTCTACAGTCGAAAACGAGGCTATCTGCCATGAAGGACTATATTCATGTATGTAGATTAATGACAATCATGAGTAATCTAAATAGAGCTTCATTAATTTTTCAAAAACATTAATACTGCACAGGTCGAAACGCTGCCCGGATAAAACCCACTTGTGCTACATTCTGTCTTTGTATTAATGTTTGTTGACAATACCATCTCATCTGGTAAGGGATGGGTAGGCTGGGTGTCTCCCCGATCTCGTATCCCAGACGCTGAGGTGAGTGGAAAGCAACAGCTAGTGGATACGAAGCTTCCCCCAGGTCCCGTGTCCATTAGTTGGTGTATATATGATCCCTGGTGCCGGAGATGTAGTGTCATTACGCAGGAGATGGAGGAGGTGCCAGGAGGCAGAGGCAGCAGAAACTGCAACAGAGAATGCCTGGGGAAGAAGGAAGATGGATAGAGTGATAAATGAAGGAGATTAAATGGAGTGTAAGGGAAGTATGACCGAAGTATAAGGAAGATAAACGATGGGAAGACGTGAAGACATGGATAATGATGACGGCTAAGCGAAGTTAGAGTATGAAGAGAGATATAAAGAAGAGAACATACGTAGGTAATGTAGATGGATGAAAAACAAACTTGAAGACAATGAGAGCAATTGAGACTTCTCTCCACTACACTGTTGCCAAGAAATTTTCTCTCGAGATAATGAGTGTGTGGTGGAGGAAGCTACTTAAATCTTTTACGTTATTGTTTTTTCCTCAACTGTTGAAACACGAGGGATAAAGCGTGGAGATGTACGAGATATTGAGAGAGAGAATGTTTGTGGCAGATGTTGTGCTGGTGAGGATGTGTGATGCCTGTAGTGACGGGTACTGTGGTGCGTGATGCCTGTAGTGACGGGTACTGTGGTGCGTGATGCCTGTAGTGACGGGTACTGTGGTGCGTGATGCCTGTAGTGACGGGTACTGTGGTGTGTGATGCCTGTAGTGACGGGTACTGTGGTGTGTGATGCCTGTAGTGACGGGTACTGTGGTGTGTGATGCCTGTAGTGACGGGTACTGTGGTGTGTGATGCCTGTAGTGACGGGTACTGTGGTGTGTGATGCCTGTAGTGACGGGTACTGTGGTGTGTGATGCCTGTAGTGACGGGTACTGTGGTGTGTGATGCCTGTAGTGACGGGTACTGTGGTGTGTGATGCCTGTAGTGACGGGTACTGTGGTGTGTGATGTCTGTAGTGACGGGTACTGTGGTGTGTGGTGCCTGTAGTGACGGGTACTGTGGTGTGTGGTGCCTGTAGTGACGGGTACTGTGGTGTGTGATGCCTGTAGTGACGGGTACTGTGGTGTGTGATGCCTGTAGTGACGGGTACTGTGGTGTGTGATGCCTGTAGTGACGGGTACTGTGGTGTGTGATGCCTGTAGTGACGGGTACTGTGGTGTGTGATGCCTGTAGTGACGGGTACTGTGGTGTGTGATGCCTGTAGTGACGGGTACTGTGGTGTGTGATGCCTGTAGTGACGGGTACTGTGGTGTGTGATGCCTGTAGTGACGGGTACTGTGGTGTGTGATGCCTGTAGTGACGGGTACTGTGGTGTGTGGTGCCTGTAGTGACGGGTACTGTGGTGTGTGATGCCTGTAGTGACGGGTACTGTGGTGCGTGATGCCTGTAGTGACGGGTACTGTGGTGTGTGATGCCTGTAGTGACGGGTACTGTGGTGTGTGATGCCTGTAGTGACGGGTACTGTGGTGCGTGATGCCTGTAGTGACGGGTACTGTGGTGCGTGATGCCTGTAGTGACGGGTACTGTGGTGTGTGATGCCTGTAGTGACGGGTACTGTGGTGTGTGATGCCTGTAGTGACGGGTACTGTGGTGCGTGATGCCTGTAGTGACGGGTGCTGTGGTGCGTGATGCCTGTAGTGACGGGTACTGTGGTGCGTGATGCCTGTAGTGACGGGTACTGTGGTGCGTGATGCCTGTAGTGACGGGTACTGTGGTGCGTGATGCCTGTAGTGACGGGTACTGTGGTGTGTGATGCCTGTAGTGACGGGTACTGTGGTGTGTGATGCCTGTAGTGACGGGTACTGTGGTGTGTGATGCCTGTAGTGACGGGTACTGTGGTGTGTGATGCCTGTAGTGACGGGTACTGTGGTGTGTGGTACTTGTGGTGGGGAGTACTGTGGTGTGTGGTACTTGTGGTGGCGAGTACTGTGGTGTGTGGTACTTGTGGTGGCGAGTACTGTGGTGTGTGGTACTTGTGGTGGCGAGTACTGTGGTGTGTGGTACTTGTGGTGGCGAGTACTGTGGTGTGTGGTACTTGTGGCGGCGAGTACTGTGGTGTGTGGTACTTGTGGCGGCGAGTACTGTGGTGTGTGGTGCTTGTGTTGGCGAGTACTGTGGTGTGTGGTGCTTGTGGTGGCGAGTACTGTGGTGTGTGGTGCTTGTGGTGGCGAGTACTGTGGTGTGTGGTGCTTGTGGTGGCGAGTACTGTGGTGTGTGGTGCTTGTGGTGGCGAGTACTGTGGTGTGTGGTGCTTGTGGTGGCGAGTACTGTGGTGTGTGGTACTTGTGGTGGCGAGTACTGTGGTGTGTGGTGCTTGTGGTGGCGAGTACTGTGGTGTGTGGTGCTTGTGGTGGCGAGTACTGTGGTGTGTGGTGCTTGTGGTGGCGAGTACTGTGGTGTGTGGTGCTTGTGGTGGCGAGTACTGTGGTGTGTGGTGCTTGTGGTGGCGAGTACTGTGGTGTGTGGTGCTTGTGGTGGCGAGTACTGTGGTGTGTGGTACTTGTGTTGGCGAGTACTGTGGTGTGTGGTGCTTGTGGTGGCGAATACTGTGGTGTATGGTGCTTGTGGTGGCGAGTACTGTGGTGTGTGGTACTTGTGGTGGCGAGTACTGTGGTGTGTGGTGCTTGTGGTGGCGAGTACTGTGGTGTGTGGTGCTTGTGGTGGCGAGTACTGTGGTGTGTGGTACTTGTGGTGGCGAGTACTGTGGTGTGTGGTACTTGTGGTGGCGAGTACTGTGGTGTGTGGTGCTTGTGGTGGCGAGTACTGTGGTGTGTGGTGCTTGTGGTGGCGAGTACTGTGGTGTGTGGTACTTGTGTTGGCGAGTACTGTGGTGTGTGGTACTTGTGGTGGCGAGTACTGTGGTGTGTGGTGCTTGTGGTGGCGAATACTGTGGTGTATGGTGCTTGTGGTGGCGAGTACTGTGGTGTGTGGTACTTGTGGTGGCGAGTACTGTGGTGTGTGGTGCTTGTGGTGGCGAGTACTGTGGTGTGTGGTGCTTGTGGTGGCGAGTACTGTGGTGTGTGGTACTTGTGGTGGCGAGTACTGTGGTGCGTGGTGCTTTTGTTGGCGAGTACTGTGGTGTGTGGTGCTTGTGGTGGCGAGTACTGTGGTGTGTGGTGCTTGTGGTGGCGAGTACTGTGGTGTGTGGTACTTGTGGTGGCGAGTACTGTGGTGCGTGGTGCTTGTGTTGGCGAGTACTGTGGTGTGTGGTGCTTGTGGTGGCGAGTACTGTGGTGTGTGGTGCTTGTGGTGGCGAGTACTGTGGTGTGTGGTGCTTGTGGTGGCGAGTACTGTGGTGTGTGGTACTTGTGGTGGCGAGTACTGTGGTGCGTGGTGCTTGTGTTGGCGAGTACTGTGGTGTGTGGTGCTTGTGGTGGCGAGTACTGTGGTGTGTGGTGCTTGTGGTGGCGAGTACTGTGGTGTGTGGTGCTTGTGGTGGCGAGTACTGTGGTGCGTGGTGCTTGTGGTGGCGAGTACTGTGGTGCGTGGTGCTTGTGGTGGCGAGTACTGTGGTGTGTGGTGCTTGTGGTGGCGAGTACTGTGGTGTGTGGTGCTTGTGATGGCGAGTACTGTGGTGTGTGGTGCTTGTGGTGGCGAGTACTGTGGTGTATGGTGCTTGTGGTGGCGAGTACTGTGGTGTGTGGTGCTTGTGGTGGCGAGTACTGTGGTGTGTGGTGCTTGTGGTGGCGAGTACTGTGGTGTGTGGTGCTTGTGGTGGCGAGTACTGTGGTGTGTGGTACTTGTGGTGGCGAGTACTGTGGTGTGTGGTGCTTGTGGTGGCGAGTACTGTGGTGTGTGGTGCTTGTGGTGGCGAGTACTGTGGTGTGTGGTGCTTGTGGTGGCGAGTACTGTGGTGTGTGGTGCTTGTGGTGGCGAGTACTGTGGTGTGTGGTGCTTGTGGTGGTGACTACTGTGGTGTGTGGTGCTTGTGGTGGTGACTACTGTGGTGTGTGGTGCTTGTGGTGGTGACTACTGTGGTGTGTGGTGCTTGTGGTGGTGACTACTGTGGTGTGTGGTACTTGTGGTGGCAAGTACTGTGGTGTGTGGTACTTGTGGTGGCAAGTACTGTGGTGTGTGGTGCTTGTGGTGGTGACGACTGTGGTGTGTGGTGCTTGTGGTGGTGACTACTGTGGTGTGTGGTGCTTGTGGTGGTGACTACTGTGGTGTGTGGTGCTTGTGGTGGTGACTACTGTGGTGTGTGGTGCTTGTGGTGACTACTGTGGTGTGTGGTGCTTGTGGTGGCGAGTACCGTGGTGTGTGGTGCCGAGTACTGTGATGTGTGGTGGCGAGTACGGTGGTGTGTGGTGCCTGTGATGGTGAATACTGTGGTATGTGTGATGCCTGCGGTGGCGAGTACTGTGGTGTGTGGTGCCTGTGGTGGTGAGTATTGTGGAGTGTGGTGCCTTTGATGGTGAATAACAAGTGGTGAATATTTCACAGCTGTGCTGTGACAAATGTCTCAGCTGCGAGGGTGTGTCAAGAGTCTCTCCAGTAAAACTGGTGGTGACAGATGGTGAAAAGTGTTGGTGAGAGATGGCGCAAGATGTTGGAGATTGATGGTGCAAAATGGGAGTGACGGATGGTGAAAATTCCTGATGACAGATGACCAAAGGTGCTGGCGAAAAGTGTCGGCGAGAAATAGCGAACTTTGTACTGAATTCCAGAAGTGATAGACACTTGAGGCGTCAACTGCTAACCAGTTAGTTCCCAACGGCTAACAATCATCAGTACAATCATGGAGAAGCAATAAATCTGTAGGGGGGTCGCATAAGGCCAAACAAATGGTAGGTAAACAAACTTGTTCATGTGAAGGAGAGGACTGCTGCGATTCCTTGGAACAAGAGCTCTCGAAAAGCAACACGATGCCTCCAAAGAAGGGTTGGAAATTAAAAAAATCTAAAACACAAAGGAGAAATATAAAGAAAATACTTAGAAACGCTTAGAAAATGCTTATAAAACTAAGAAAAAATAAAAAAAGACACTTAGAAAATGCTAATCTAAGGAATTTTTTGAAAACATTAAAGAAATGTAATTTCTTATGGCCAAGTTTCTCCACCCCCACAGAAAAAAAATTCAGGCTCTGAAAATTATATTATATTATAGACCAGACTGCCTTTTTAAAGCCATTATTCACCGGTCATTAATATATTTGAGGCGACTTTGAGAAAAATAAAAATATATCTGCCATTAACCGAGTCCCTCTGACATTATACATTAAAGAAGGTAAAGAGGTCTGCCAGGTACCAAGGGAAGTAGATCTGCCACTTACCATCGAGAGAGAGTGCCACTTTGGGCATTAAATTGGTCTGTCACATAAAGGAGGTGTGCCAGTTATAAAGTAAAATAGGACTTATTATTTTCATAAGAAAACGACACTAATATTTACAAATGGAAATAAAATAGTCATTTACAAAGGAAAATAAATTAGTCATTTACAAAAAGAACTAAAACTGTCATTTAGAAAAGGAAACATTTCTGCCATTCACCAATGGAAGTCTACCAGTTATAAAGGGGGATGAAATCTACTATTTAAAAGGGAAAAATAACTGCCACTGAAAGAGAAGATGAGTCTACCATTTACAAAGGAACGAAGAAGCACCACGGAGATAATGACTCAGTATTAAACTGAAACTGTCAGAACCCATGTGATACAATACTCTGGATGATACAATACTCTGGATATTATCCTGCATCATTTACGAAAGTCATTATTCATTCGTCGCTAAATACTTATGATTCTTAATGACTTACGTTATAAAGGTCAGTATCGCACACTCAGGAAGTTGGGTTTATGAAGCGTTTATATATTACACTGATGTGAGTGGAAGCACATTATGTGTGGAGCACTGTGTGGTGGGGTGAATGGTGGGGGAGGGAGGGGGTGAAGCTGTAAAGGCATGTGGTGGTGTGTAGTTTTGGTGGTGTGTTTTCCACTGTTTATATATATATATATATATATATATATATATATATATATATATATATATATATATATATGCCACCCTGCCTCGGTGGGATAAGTCGGTTTGTTGAAAAAAGATATGCAATAAGATCAGAGTAAACAGGTGATATCACAATATGCAGAACAACCACTGTGAAAAGAATAGTGAACTTCCAAGCACTTTCGTGATTTCTCACATTATCAAGGAATTGTAAAAATAAAAGATCAACAGAAAGGATTATAAGGACGAGATTAGACCCCGCGGTCAACTTGCAACGCCTGACCTTTTTATGATGATGTAGGTAGGTAGTCAAGGACCAGTCAAACACAGCTTATATTCTACCCAAACTAAGATTTTAACTTGTCTAATGTATCTTAAATTCTTCAAATTTTTTTTTTAATTATGAATGAATCCAATTTGTATAATCCTAAAGCAATATTCATGTTAATTTAAAAATTTTTTTTTTATGAAGCTTGATTCTATTTCTCTAGACCATGGACCTACTTGATGGATGGTTAAAATA